>NC_061115.1:41240427-41412557 GCF_002878395.1 Capsicum annuum
AGACTATAAAAACTTTGTATTAGTTTATGTAGATGATATTTTAGTCTTTAGTAGTAACATGAGAGAACATACATCTACAATAAGTTTTTAAATTATTTGTAGATAATGGAATAATAATAAGTAGAAAGAAAATGGAATTATGTAAAAACAGTATTAACTTCTTAGGAGTTGTCATTGTAGATGGTAGAATAAAACTACAACAACACATAGCTAAAAAAGTTTTAGAAATGCCAAATAAATTAGATAAAACCAAAGACTTACAAAAATTTTAAGGGCTACTAAATTATGCTAGAGCTTTTATTAGAGATTTAGGAAAGGTAGCGGGACCATTATATTCTAAAACAGGATCAACAGGCTAAAAGACCTTTAATACTGAAGATATAAAGTTAGTCTAATAACTTAAGCACATGATCCAAGATACTCCATACTTAACACTACCATTAGAAAATGATTATCTAATAGTCGAGACAGATGGAAGCCTCCACGGATGAGGAGCAATATTAAAAGCAAAACCTAATAAATATAGTGACAAAAAGAATGAAAAAATTTGTGCTTATTAAAGTGAAAAATATAAAGAAAAGGGAAATATAAATAGCATAGATGCAGTGATGCTAGCAGTAATTTACAGTTTAAATAGTCTTAAACTTTATATATTAAATAAGCCTGAAATATGAGTAAGAACGGACTGTGAAGCCATAGTAAAATTCTATCATAAAATAAAATAAAAGAATAGTAGTAAAAGGAGATGGTTAAATTTCTTAGATGCCACTTCAATTTATAATATTGTATTAGAACATATTAAAGGAAAGGATAATAATCTAGCAGACCAACTTAGTAGACTAATGAAGAAGACAACTAATGAGTTTTGTTTCAGTATGTATCCAGGCAAAGGTAAGGCTGAAGCCTCATCTTCTTACGACTACTTAAAGAAGCTAATGAGCAACTCTCATTATAGTCCACTTATAATGTTAGAATATCCGAAGTTAGAAAGGATGATTTTCGGTCCTCACAATCTCATCAGTTATGAGCCATCCAACCTGACGTTCAATCTTAGACCAGATGTAACAGTGGAAAAATAGTAGATCTGCCTGATTGACAATTTATGGATTGCCTATAATAAGACACCTAGAAACAATAGTTACTTTATTTCAGTTCTTAAAGCTTTAAGTTATTATTGTACAGAGAAAAATAGCACTAACAGATTTAAATTTTATGTTGTCCTTAGGGAAAAGACGCAGGGAGTATTTTAGACATGGATAGAAGTGGTGGAATCTATTAAAGACCATACAACTCCTCTTTATAAAGGCTTCAATGATCTCACAGAAGCGTTAGATTATGGCCGAGGAAATCTAGGCCAAATTATTATATTACTCTAGCTCTAAGACCAAATATGAAAGAAGTTCCCTAATATAATATCAAAAAAGACACAGACAAAATCATATTTTGATCATTGTTCTTCCATGAACAAAGCCTTTAGAAGATTAAATCACGCAAATGAGACTCTAAGACAAGATAATAAAAATCTTAAGAATAAAAAGGGGCAATTGTTAGAACATATAGGTATTTTACAAGATCGTATCAAGATTCTTCATTATGAATTATCACAACAGACTCAATAACCTTATGAGAATCAAATTGTCCTAAAAAGTTCTTTATTTTCTTAAAAAATGGATAAGAAGGGTGTGCATTCTCCAATGAATGCGGAAAGACCTACTGTATCGGGTAATGATACAGCTAGTCTAGTTCAAACGGTAACTAGTAAAGGCGCATCAAATTTGTTAATGGGTGTGTATTCTCCAATGAATGCAGAAAGACCTACTGTATCGGGTAATGATACAACTAGTGCAGTTCAAACGGTAACTGGTAAAAATACATCAAATCCATTAATGGATGACACTTTGCCAAAAAGTGTACGGAGAATTCTCCCAGCCAGTTTCAAAATAATAGGTACTCAAACATTAGAAGAAAGAACATTGACAAATACCCAAGACATAAATAAAAAGGGTTTCTTCCTGCGAAGAAAGAAAAATAGTAGAAGAAATATAGAACAAATGGTGGAAAATTCTATCAAAAACTATTAGCAGAACAACCTAAAGAAATAACAATGGAAAATCCTAAGCCCGAGCCAAGATCCAGGATTTTCTCAAGAGAAGAGACAAGACTCAGGACTGGAACAATACAAGGCCTATTAAGTGAAGACGGTGACGAAGATGATCTTACAATGGAGAATGACTATAACTCAATTATGGATCAATTCGCTCAAGACCCAAATGCAGACGATGACTCAGGAATGAATTTCGATATTGAAGCATTACAAAATTTGGATACGTAAGCAGTGACAATATTCATAAACAGAAAAAAATCAAGACACAGGAAATAACATAGAAGATAAAAGGTTGATGCTAAGTAAAGAACAAGTGGATGAAAGACAAGTGGACGAATATGAATAAAAGAAGAAATATGACCATGTAATGATGAGGCCCACAAAGTGTACCCGGCATTTAAAGTTTCTAAAATACATTTGAATTCTGAGTTTGAAGTCCGCCAAATGCCTATAAATATCCTCTTCATCAGATTTAAGAAGACAGAGCGAAAAAAAAGCAACAACAACAACAATCTCAAGAGCAAAATTAGAGTGAGAATTTCTTAGTTTTCTAAGTAAAAAAGACAAGTGAGCAAGTGTATAGTATCTAAGCTTTCTTTCACCATAGCTGCAAAGTTTTTAGGGGCTCCCGAAAGGGAAACCTCTCCTCACCTTAAGACATGAGATTAGTTTGTTTTTCTAAAATCATTGTATGTTTCTCCCTACTATGTAAATTAGGTGTGTTATATTAATTTCATAGTTTCTTTCAGTGGTTCTTCTGTTGATATTATATTACAGGACTAATGGCCGTACGGATTACCGCCAGCCTTTCGCTCCTCTAAATCCAGTACATTACTTATAAAATTCCCCTAGTATATGGTTATTCTCTTAGTGTTTTGGCAGTAACGGTGGATTAATCTGTAAATTCTTAGGGATTTGAAAAAGTTCAAAGAAGATTTGAAAGGATGTTGTGTTATCCCGGGGTGTGATTGAAGAAGATATTGCTAAAATACCTAAAACTGAAGAGAACGAGATGAACAGGGTACTAAAAAAAGTATTCTGGGAGAAAAACATACTTTTATTTCTATAATTTCACGACTACACATGATTAAGGGAAAACGAATGAGGGAGTACTGAGTAGGATTTTACAAAACTCTGCTTAATTTTGCTTGAAATTCTGTTTAATTTTGCTAAAAAATTGTTGTCTATTTTCTGTTTTTATTATTTATTTACTATCAGTTATCAACATAAATTATTATATATTATTTAGTTACTTATTATTTGTTATCAACATTATCCTATATTATTTACTTACTATCTGTTATCAACATTATTCTATCTTATTTTCTTCTAGTCGTTCTTGATAGACTTCTTCTCTTGATTCTGGAGAAACATCAAATAACTTGATAAGTATCCTCCTTTATTCTATTAAGACTGCTCAAATTCAACCAAATCCCGAAGGGCTATCAGATTACCAACCTCAAGGAAGAACTGACTCTATAGTCATAAAATAAAATAATATTATAATATTATTACTATTAGAGATTAATAAGAATCTGGAAAAAGCAAAACAGCAAGCTAGCCAAGAATATAAAAATATAGAAGAACTAATAGAACAACTAAAAAGGATAGAAATAACCCCTCAAAAAGAAAAAGAAGAAGCTACAGTAACTAAACAAACTAAACCCAAAGCATGGACTTTTTTTCAACATCTACAAACAGACCAAGACCAAGTTTTACCAAAGGCAAAATAGGAACCAATATGCTATGTAAAATCATAAATAGAAACAAAATGACTTCAAGACACCAGCTAGAAGAGATAGTACATGTATACAAAGATATATAGCTCTTTCACCAAAACAAACTAAAATTATTAAGTGCTAAAACCTTATATAATAAAGGAATGTTTTCACTAGAACAATTATATAAACATTATAGAGAAGAACAGTTGTGTGTGATTGGTAAAGATAGCACCAGTATAAATCTAATAAGTCCAGAATCTTTAAAACAAATTGCCAAAGCAAACATGAGCCTTATGCATATGGGATATCTTATTTAATCACACCCCGGGACAACACAACAATCCTTTCAAACCCGTTTTAATAATGAATCTAGAATATACTATAAAAATTGCATTTATAGAAGCTAAAAATGAAGATCTTAAAGATTTTAAAATACAAATAAAAGAACTTTTAGAATTAGGAATAATTAGAAGATCCAAATCAAGACATAGGTAAGCAACTTTCATAGTAAGAAACCATAGTGAAATAGTATGGGGAAAAGCTAGAATGTAAATAAATTACAAAAGACTAAATGATAATAATGTGATGGATGGGTATAAGTTACTAGACAAAATCCAATTGATAAATAGAATACAAGGAAGAAAAATATTTATTAAGTTTGACTGTAAATCCGGGTATTGGAAAATCAAAATGCATGAAGATAGTATAGAATGGAAAGCCTTTAAATGTCCAGAAGGACATTTTAAGTGGTTGGTTATGCCGTTCGATTTAAAGACAGCTCCTCCAATCTTCTAAATAAAAATGAATAGTATTTTAAGAGACTATAAAAACTTTGTATTAGTTTATGTAGATGATATTTTAGTCTTTAGTAGTAACATGAGAGAACATTTAGGACATCTACAACAAGTTTTTAAATTATTTGTAGATAATGGAATAATAATAAGTAGAAAGAAAATGGAATTATGTAAAAATAGTATTAACTTTTTAGGAGTAGTCATTGGACATGGTAGAATAAAACTACAACCACACATAGCTAAAAAAGTCTTAGAAATTCTAGATAAATTAGATAAAACCAAAGACTTACAAAACTTTTTAGGGCTACTAAATTATGCTAGAGCTTTTATTATAGATTTAGGAAAGGTAACGGGATCGTTATATTCTAAAACAGGATCAACAAGCCAAAAGACCTTTAACACTGAAGATATGAAGTTAGTCCAACAACTTAAGAGCATGATCGAAGATATTCCAACTATCATCAGCTCAAAGACAGAGAATGTGACATTCAAAAGATAGCTTTTAGAACTCGATAGAGTTACTTTGAATTTCTAGTTATGTCTTTTGGACTAACAAATTCCCTAGTAACTCTCATGGACTTGATGAATCGAGTGTTCAAGTAGTACTTGGACATGTTCGTCATAGTCTCCGTTGATGATATTCTTGTCTATTCCTGTAGTGAAAGTGATCATGCAAACCATCTTAAAATTGTATTGCATACTCTTAGAGCCTATTAGTTGTTCACCAAATTCAGTAAGTGTAAATTTTGGCTAAGATTAATAGCTTTTCTTGGCCATATTATTTTTGATAATGGCATTAGAGTTGACCCTCAAAAGACTAAAGCAATGAGAAACTAGCCCAGACCCATCTCTCCATCTAATATCAGGAGTTTCTTAGGTTAGGCTAGCTATTATAGATGGTTTGTTGAAGGATTCTCATTTATTACATCCCCTATGTCTCAATTGACTTAGAAAAAAGTTAAGTTTCAGTGGTCAAATTCTTGAGAGAAGAGTTTTCAGGAGCTGAAGACTTGACTCACCTCAACCCCAGTCTTGACTTTGCCAGATGTTTTAAATGGGTTTGTTGTTTACTATGATGCTTCAGAGTTGGTCTTGGTTGTATTTTGATCCAGAGAGGTAAGGTTATAGCCTATGCCTCTAGAAAACTTAAACCCCATAAAAAGAATTATCCTACCCATGATCTTGAGTTGACAACTATTGTTTTTTCCTTAAAGATTTGTAGGTATTATCTTTATGGGGTTCATGTTTATGTGTTCACAAATCACAAAATTTGCAGTATGTATTTTTGCAGAAAGATTTAAATCTTTATTAGAGAAGGTAGCTTGAGTTGTTGAAGAATTATGATATGAGTGTATTATATCATCCAGGAAAGGCCAATGTAGTGGAAAACACCCTTAGTAGACTATCTATAGGTAGTGTTGATTATGTTGAGAATGATAAGAAGAGGATAGTGTAGGAGGTTCATCAACTTACTAGATTAAATATTTAGTTGGTTAATTCAGATGAGGGCAGTATATGGGTTTAAAATGATTTGGAATCTTCTTTGGTTGTCGAAGTGAAAAAGAAGCAAGATAGGGATCCCAATTTGGTTAAGTTAAAGGAATCAGTTAAAGATCAGAAGATAGAGGCTTTCTCCCAAGGGGGAGATGGTGTATTGCAATGTCAGGGTATGTTGTGTGTGTCGTATGTTTATTGTTTAAGAAGGCAAATTTTAGGAGAGGCGCTGGTGCGTATTACTTCTTACACCCAGAAGCCACTAAGATGTACCGCAATTTGTGGGAAATCTATTGGTGGAGTGGTATGAAAAAGGATATTACAAAGTTTGTAGCTAAGTGTTCTAACTGTCAGCAAGTCAAAGTTGAGCACCAGAGGCCTAGTGGCATATTGCAGAAGTTCAATATTACCACTTAAAAGTAGGAAGAACTGAATATGGATTTTGTGATAGGGTTGCCTCATACACGTCATCAATATGATTCGATATGGGTGATTGTAGATAGAATGACCAAATCAGCTTATTTTTTACCAGTCCATAATTTTTATTTAGCCAAGGACTATACCAAGCTCTATATTAGAGAGTTGGTTAGGTTGCATGGAGTCCCATTGTCTATCATTTCAGATAGAGACACTTAGTTTACCTCTCACTTTTGAAAAGCATTTTAGTAGGGTCTTGGTACCCAAGTTTATCTCAGTATAGGTTTTCATCTTCAGACAAATAGTCAGGAAGAGAGGACCATTCAAACCCTAGAGGACATGTTGAGAGCATGTGTTATTGACTTTAAAGAAAGTTGGGATGATCACTTGACTTTGATTGAGTTTGACTACAATAATAGTTATCACTCCAGTATTCAAATGGCTCTATTTGAGGCTCTTTATGGGAGGAGATGTAGATCTTCTATTGGTTGTTTTAGATAGGTAAGGCTGCTTTAATAGGACCAAATTTACTATTTTATACAATAGAGAAAGTTTAATTAATTAGGGAGAGGCTTAAGACATCTCAAAGACATCAGAAATTCTATGCAGATGTGAGGAGAAGATACCTTGAGTTTGATGTTAGTGACTTAGTCTATCTAAAAATTTCGACCATGAAGTGGCTGAAAATATTTGGCAAGAAGGGGAAGCTTAGTCCCCTATATGTTGGCCCTTACATGATTTGAGTCATTTTGAAATGGTAGCTTATCAGCTTGAGATGCCTGCAGACTTGGTGTTAGTGCATCCAGTGTTTCATGTTTCTTTATTAAAGAAGTATATTGGTGATCTAACTGTTGTAGTTCCTTTAGAAAGCACAAATGTTCAGAATAGTATTTCTTATGAAGAAATCCCAATTGAGATCCTTGATCATCAAATTTGTAGACTACGGAACAAAGAAGTTTCCTCGGTTAAAGTTTTTTGGTAGAACTAGTCCATTGAGGGAGCCACTTGGGAAGCAGAGGCAGATATGCGTACCAAGTACCCTCATCTTTTCTCTGTAAACTCAGGCACTACTTAAGGTAACAGTTTTCCTTAGATTATCTCTTTTCTATTCTCAGTTTCAGCTATATGATCATTCTCATATCATTGCATGTATTCAAAAAATAGTCCAATTTATGTATCATGCTTCAAACTCAGTCATGTAGTCATGCTTCCAGTTATGCATGTTCAGTATACAATTTTAGTTTCCCCAGTATTCTCTGCTTAATCAGTATCATTTGAGGATGAATATTTCCAAGGGGAGATATTGTAATACCCTGTGCTCTTCTTAGCTCAGTCAGCTCGTAGTTATATGCATAAGAAGCTTAAATCCTAAAAATTTCACTAAGTGTTGGGGACTTAGTCATTATTAAGGCCTCTTAACTTCAAAGATTTTTAAATTGATCTTCTTGACCCTGAGATGTTGGTTTTTGAGCTAATTTATGTTCAAAGGTATAAGGAGCATGTCTCAAAGAAATTTCAGATTTTTCAGATGAGGATTAGGTCATATCTGGATCACGATTCCAGTAGTTTACCGTGATAGTGCCGCATCGCAGTGGTAATAGTGATAGAAACCTCATCGCATTATGGTGAGCCTATAAAATATATTCCAGTTACAAATTAAATTGTCTGGGGGAAATTACGTCTTTTCCCGTCAACCCAATTCATTAATTCACGAATTATAACACCATTTAGGGCATTAATTGCCCATCTTCTTCAATTTTCTCTCAAAAACAAACCCTCTCCTCTCCCAAAATCATCAAATTCCATTACTTTCTCTCCAATAAAACCAGGAATTCAAGTTCTCCAATTCAAGAACAATTAAGAAAGCCTCAAGATTGGTGTTTCTCTCTCCATACTAAGGGTTTAAGTATGAGTGATATTCATCCATGGGTCCTTTTCACCCATGGAGTCCAAAACCCTTAATTGATTTCAAATTATGTGGTTTTACATGATTTTGTTGAATTATCTCCATGAATCCCTTGTTATTTCAATTTGAAGTTAAGATTTCAACTATTTTCATATGGATTGGATTATAGAGGATTTTAATATTGTAGTCTTCATATCATATTTATGTTAATTAGAATATATCCTTAACTTATGATTTTGTCATGTGATCATGCTATCTCATCTTGTTTAAAAGAACCCCCATGTTAAAGTCTTAATCTCTATGTGCTTGATGAAATACCAAAGTGATGGGCTTTGAATAATGATTTCCTATTATGGTTTTCAAAGCTTTTATATGTCCTTATTATTATCTCTATTCCGTGCTGGTGGGTTATGAATACCTGATACTTAGTTGTTTACACAATTTCTGTATCTTCAAAATGATTTCACATAAACTATAAGCATTTTCATTTAGTCAGTTATTTATGATCAATTTTTTGTTCAGTTAAGCTTAGTTCAGTCCAGTAATCAGTCTCAGTTTAGTTGGAAGTAGGATTTAGCACTGAGCGAACCTAGGGATAGGGGCTCACCCGTCAGTTAGGACTGGGTCCTTAGTAGCAGTCCCTAAGTTCGAGAATTGCGTCGCCAGCATTTGATTATGAGATGTCACCCACCAATATAGGACAAACACTCTTTTAAGGGTTACTTGCTAGTTTAGGACTGACTTTCTAGTCTTTTGGGACATCAAATGAGTAGATCCACACAACCAGAGTTAGTACCCATCGCATGGTACTGACACCCTTCCAATTGGGGTTACAGGTTGGACACCGATTAGCCTAGATTAGGTCATGTTGGTTAGATGATACCTCCCACAGTCTCAGTATAATAGTCAGTTCAGAATTCAGTTCAGATTTGCTTGAGCAAAGCATATAGATTACCAGTCATTCAGTTATCAGATTTCAGTATTTTATTTATAGATTATTTTAGAAATCTATATATGCTTGGTCTTGCATTCTTAGTATTTAATTTTTCATGCATGCTTACTCACTTATCTCATACTCTCCAGTCAGTCATTATTTTATTTACAGTTAACCTATGTATATCAACCTAACCTCATCTTATATACAAGTACATTCAAAGTACTGACCGCATACTCTTCTTTGCGCTATGATATCTTATATCATAGGTTCGGACGCTTAGTTTCCCAATTTTACTTAGATAGTCCAGCACTTCAGTAGCAACAACAGTGGTGAGTCCTCATATATCAAGGACTTGTTATGGTTATTCAGTTATTTTCACATTTTTTTTCAGTTAGTCAGTTGGAGTTAGTTGGGGCCTGTCCCATTAACTCCTCAGTCAATTTAGAGGATTTCAGACATTCAAACAGTCAGTTAGATAGTTAGTCAATTTATCAGTTGTTTTATCAGTCTTATCAGATATTGCAGACTTATGATTTAATCGTATTTTCAGCATTTAGACCTTATGGCATTATTGGTTATTTTCTGCAAATATCTATTATCATTATTGTACTCAGTGCTCACAGTAGGTACCAACTCATGGGTTAGATTTTGGTCACTTGAGATAGTAAGCACCATTACCGTGACTAGAGGCCAGCCCCGAGTCGTGACATTATCTCTTCTTGATTGCTATATGTTTCTATCCCTAGTCATCCGATAATACCTATCAGTACATATATACTGATAGTAATATAATATAGAATTAATAATATAATGGTAATCCATTTGTCTGTGATGTGTTAGGAATTACATATTCTCCTTGCTGTAAATAGACATACATGCTTCGTTAATCCATCAAAAAAGGGCAAAAAAATTGAGTTTCATAAAAACCAACCACAATTTTGAATTCCAGTCCCAGAATTATAATTCAATAATGAAAGCACATTAAAAGCATGGTAGAATAAACTTTTACCTTAATTTGATGCCAAAAAAATTGCTAGAGAGAAGTCGAGAAAGTTTGAGAGTTGAGAAGTTAGAGAAGTGATTAAGATGAATTCCCCTTCTCTTTTTTTGTAAATTGCTGAAGCACCGTGACAGTGACCCATTTGTAGTTATAGCGAGAAAGTTCTTGTTACAGCGATGACAAGGGTGAACTCATTTTTTGTCTCAAAATTTTATGCGATGTAATATTTTATGGTTCCCTAGGTTTTTTGGATGACCCTTAATGCAAATTTTATTACGATTCGCGTCTCCAGGTTATAGTGAATATAAGTTGCACCTAGAGCATAGTGACTTGTGATATGTAGGCTAGTGGGTAACTATTTTGTGTTATTTATGAGGAGACGATTTGGTCAGTATTATCAAACTATTTTGAAGTAGATAGGAGATTGCATTTAATTTCTATCATTCTTGTAAATGCTAGGTTTTGAGAATTTTGATAAAATTTTCCTCCTTCCTATTCGAGAATGAATAGTGGATAAATTGGTATCTGTTATAACAATCCATTTTGTAGTTATGGTAAAAATTGTTCGATAAAGTTAATGGATCTAAAATACACTTTACACTTGATTAGAATTAATTTTAAGGTTGAATATTTGTGGCCAAAAGTTAAATGGGCCAAATTTTTTAGTTGATCCAAATAAACTTACGGTCTTTGCAATGATAATTAGGCAGTTGACCTACTCGAGTTTTTTAAAACTCTTTCCCCAATTTGGGGACTTATATGTCATTTTCATCCTTCAAAAATACACCAGAGAACCCTAAGATTAAAATGACAAGGATAAAGAGACTGATCTACGAGAACTTGATTTTCAAGCATTTTCTAAAGAAAACTGTGATGGTTTGGACATTAAAAGCACCAAAGGAAATAATTCTCACTCTCTATGGTAGTGAACTCATAAAGAGGTAGGTTATGATTTAATTATAGTAGGTTTGAGTTGGTTATGTGTAATAACTATAATTTTGATACAATATTTCATGTTTAAGTCTACTGCCATGGAATTTGGATAAAATAAATAACGTATCGAACTTAGGATAAGAGGATTTGATATATTACATGTTGCATGTTGATTTATTGTATATGTGTTAACCTTTATTATATTGAGAAATTTCTATACTTTCATGGACTAGAGACTAGTCAGGTAAATGGTGGGTTAGTATAAGTTTCTGTTTTAGGAAATGTATAAAAGGGTGAAAATAGTGCGTGGATGAGGTAGTGCTTTGTATATTCCAGGTTGGCAGTAGTTTAGGATAGGATGAGTTGTGGTGGTTGTAGAAGAGGATCATGTATATTTGAGGGTGGTTCGTAGTGAGGTTAAAAGGAAAAAAATAGGAAAAGTGTCAACTAAAACTAAGTGTAACTTTGAGTTCTAGGGTGAGGGTTGTTGTAGTGGAGCAAATATTGAGAATTAAGGTGTTTGGATGGATAAAACATAAAGTTAATGCAATAAGGATCTAATTGGTTCTTGTTATATTCTTGTATGAATCCTTTGATGGGTATTTGTATGACTTACTTGATGAATTGCTAGGTAAATACATAAATATGGTGACAATAGAGGAATTAGGTAAGCTTGTAATCCATAAAACTCATCTTTAATAACCAAAAAGTGTAAATATGATATTGTGTGTATTTGGAATATGGAGTATTCTTACTGAAAGATAGTTATGATCATTGATTATTATAAAAAGGTGTGGTGACATAACTTAAGAACCTAAAGTCAAGTTAGAAGAAGTGGCTGATTGAAAGTAGTTGTAGACATGATTTGACTCTTTGCTTGTATTTAAATTAGATAATTATAATTAGCCTTTGGACATGCTTGTGATTATTGGTAGAGTTGATTTTAAGGTTATGTTGAAATGTTATACTTGAAGTTTATAAGAGTGATGAATGAACTATGAAATTGGTTATGATATTATTTGCTTTATTATTGTTGAAGTTCTTACCTATCGAGTTCCACACCGATACAAATATCAACAACCTTGCAATTATGAATAGGTACCATGCTAGTATGGCACATGGACTGAAATCATCCCATGTAGGTCATGAATAAGCGACCCTGTCATCCTTAGTATGTGTGTATACTATTGTTAGTCATGTATTGTGGGATTGGATTATTGCATATCATCGTATACATGATTGGTTATATTGTATATGTCATTACCTACATGATTGTTGTTGATTGAATTGATTAAGTACAAGTAAAGTGACACGAGTAACATGAGATGAATTGATAAGAACGAGGATAATCAACGGTTTTATAAGTTTATGTATATGTGATCATATTTTGCAGGTATATGTGAATAGATAATATGTTTTGAATATTAATTTAACCTTGATATCTAGTGTGTGTGTGTATATATAAGTGGGTTGCACCATCGTTTTCTTTCTTAATAGTTAGTTACTCGTATTAAATACTTGTTTGGGTATTTGCAATACTGGTGTGTAGTGATAATTAAATGGCGAGCAAGGGCTGTCATAGAAGTGGATGTATAGGAGAAGAGTGTGTAACTAATGTAAACGAGATGACTATGCAAAAGATATAGGTTTGGTGGTTTCATGGTACTATATCATTTCTAAGGATAAATTAATAATGTATAACTAAGGGAGAGCAGTAAGGTTGGGAGTTGAAGTATGTCAAAGTTCATTATATGAATATTTCTATGAGCACTTATTGATTGTTGTATTTTGTTATATGTTTCTAACCTTGGTTAGCTGATGATACCTATCAGTAGATGTGTTTTTACTGATACTACACTTACTATACCTTTTTTGCAGGTATAGATATGTTTGTAGATTAGTTGAAATTTCTATATGCAGATGAGATTATCCCTCAATTACTTTTATTATTGTACTCTTACATAGAGGTTGTGTATTGATTTACCATTCATGTATTTGGAGCACTTGTACATGTTTAGACTAGGTTATAGAAAGTTGTTTAGTTAAATTCAACATTTGTTATTGTAAAATTTTTTGGGCTTAAATGGAAGGTTAATGTTTCTTTCAAAATTGTTATTTCATAGTCTAAAAAGGTTTAATTATATTCTGATGCCTTACTTCTTAAAGATGTGTTCCACTGTTGTCCAAAAGTGGGTTGGTACAGATTTTACTATCTAGGATAAAGTTAGGTAGGTGTCTTCATGATCTCATAATTTGGATTGTGACAAAAGTAGCCATATCTTCCATGTGAACTTGTTGATCGGAGCTGCTATCCTTGTTCGGACATCTATTATTATTGCCCTATAGTGCAAAAAGTTTCCATGCCTTCTTGTTTTGTGACTACTCGACCATCCATAAAGTTAGCAAGTTGAATTTAGTGGGTTAGATCCTTCTCTAGACAAATTTTTCCCAATAGTATACCTTCTTCTCTCCAGCAAATCAGGTGGATATCCTATTACTTTCCAACATTAATACTTTGTATGCCCCTTCTTATAAACAATATATGGCGTCTTTCCTTTATAAGGCTATACCCTACTAATTACACCCTGATATGGTTGTCCTATACCTAATGATGTTTTATGTGACTGACCCCAACAAAACTGCATTGCTAATGGATCATTTTGCAAAGGTCTTTTCCGCAGCTACATTCCTATTAATTGATTTATCACTTTCAACCTTTATTATCATAGTAGAGGCATGGTTAATTGATGGTGCAACAATTTTTAAGAGAATTTGCCTCCTAGTGTAGTCATATAAATAATTCAAACCAAAAAAATTATAATAACCTTTTCTCCTATAAGTGTTCACTGTAATCTTTGGATTTGTCATAACCACGACTAGGATTAGGCACAATCTTATCATATTCATCCTAAAGCTCCTTCAATTTCGAGAAATAGATAGAAACAGTGTTTGTACCTTATGAAAGAGTTGTGATCTCCTTATGTAATTGAAAAATTCTCACTCGATTTACTTTGCTAAATCTCTCGTTCAGATCATCCCACACTTCATACATATTTGATCCATATACTATTCCTTTGAGCAAATTCTTCAAAATTGAACACATCATCTAGAGATGCACTATTGCATCACATTTTTTCCAAAGATAACACAACTTTATTTTGTGATTCTCCTTTGTGCATGTTCCATTCACTTATCCTAGTTTACCTTTCCTAAGTAAACTAGTAAAGCAATTTTCATGGATTTACTTCATAATCCATAGTTTTCATCACCGGTCAGTTGGATTGGAATCAAAAGTAATCCTAGAGTATTAGATGCTAAAAGATATAGAGGATGATTAAGATCTACAATCGTCATGTGTAGACACGTAATTTTTCCCTCCCTGTTATTATTTTTACCCATTTACCTTACCTTATCACACACCCCCACCCTATTCCATAATTCTTTCATAAAATACAAAAATAACAAAATTGCTAACAACTTTGACACCACACCCTAATAAATTAACCACCCACCCAATAAAATTGAACCACCTCACTACCCTACCTAACCATCCCAACTTTTGACCCCATCTCTACCCCTACCCAGATACTCCTCCTACCCCTTACCCCTTTATCATGCTTTGGAGGAGGCTACCTTACAGCACACACATCTTACATATACATGCACTTACACCACACAGTATAAAAATAGAGGAGATCCACACTCTCAATTCTTACACGACCCACACTGCCATACACACATACTCTTACCGGCTGAAATACAACACACTCTCACCAGCTGGAAACACACACACATAATAAATAGAAAGTAACACAGTAAGAGTGAGAGAGAGAAATAATGAGAGAGAAAAATCAAAAGAGAGGCAAAAGAGTAGAAAAAAAAAGAAAGAGTGATACTATTCCAACGAGTTATCACCAAAAAACCATCGAAAAGGCTTTAACTAGCTCGAAACCCACTACGGAAATGAAAAAAAGTTGACTAAATTCGGGAAATTGCGACACCAGTTCAGGTTTTCAGCAAAACCCATCAGTGAGCAACTAAAATCAAACCCACCAGTCCCAGCTCTGATAGAAAATCATAGGAAAATGAAAGAAATTATAGCGGCATGCACCAAATCATGTTCGTATTTCTATTTGCTTTGCTAGTTTGCTTTGGGTTGGCAAAAAATAAAAAAAAATAGTGTAAATAGAAGCTAGTCATGGTCGTTTTGTTGAGATTCAGATCAAAGTTCTAAATTTACAAAGCTTCTCAGTTCAATTGAAATAAAATATCAAATCGAGGTTTAATTTTATTCCTTCCCTCTTTTTTTATTTCATTTCTTATCATATTCGATGCATGGAATTGAACATTTGATGTTGGTTAATCTGTGTTGGGTGGTGAATATTTGATTGTTTTGATTTGTTATTGGTTCCCTTATTATGAATTATGTGATGAAATGAAATCTCATTTGAAAGGTAAAAATCATTTATTTAGGGGATAAGAATTGTAAATCGATAAAAAGTGAATACTGTGGTATTTTGATTCATTGTTTGTAATACCCCATACATTTTTAGCTTAATTCACCACTTAGTGCTTGCTTAAAACACTTAGAACCTGAAAATAAAATCAAGTGTTGAGGCTTAGTCATTTCTAAAACTCCTAAACTTTGATGATTTCATTCCCAACCTTTCTAACCTTAGAATGTCGATTTTAAAGTTGATTCATGATCGGGGGTGTCAAAGGTATATATTGGGTGAGTTTCAAAATTTTTGAGCAGTCATAAGGATATGTTTGGAAGTTAAAAATAGTATTTGTGTGCGATTACCGCACGACGGATGCTCCATTCCACCCCTAGGGAGCATGCCATAGAGCATGCAATGCATACTCCATTACAGAGCTCCAGAGCATGCGACACACACTCCATAGTACGCTCCTAAATTTTTTAGAATTTGATTCCGCATATTGTAGGACAATAAGGTCTTTTGTCTCACATCAAAACCGTCCTAAACACATATTTTCAGCCCTATATAGCATAGATACATCATTATTCATCTTCTTCCTCTCTAATAAAAACCCCAGCTCTAAGAAATCAAGAACAAACCCATTATTCTTTCTTCAAGAAAGTTAACAATCCAAGTTTCCGGGCTCAAGAACTTCAAGAAGAAGCTTCAAGAACATCATTAAGAGTTCAAGGTTCAAGATTTTACATTCAATTAGTCAAATAAGGTATGTAGGGTTATGAACAAGGATCCTTCTTTCATCCTTGTACCCAAAACTAGCTTTTAAAGATGAATTTACATAAATTTACATGAATTGCAATTAGGGTTCAGACCCGAAGTATCTTGTTTTGAGTTATGAATTTATAAAGTGATTGAAGCATGAAATTCCATATTGTTTTGATTTAAAAATTTTTGTTTTATGATTTGAATACCATTAGTATGATTTGACACATTTATTACAGATTTCCAGTTGGGTTTAAGCATGATATTATGATGTTGGTATCATTATCTTGACATTGTTGAAGTATTTCATGAAGTATATTGAGCATGATATTGAATTTACATGAGTTTAAAATCCTAGTTTAAGTATTGATATTTTAAGAAGATTATATTCTTAAGTTTCTTTTGATGAGTTATATCAAGATTTTAAGCAAGATTTGGTCTTTTTATCCTAAGCTAAATAAGGAATCCACATTGTTCAACTTGATCATGTTTTAAAGAAAGTGAAGCATAATTGGTTTTCGTTATAACCCTTATGCTATTTTAAAGTGGATTTCCTACAGAATGAGCATATAGATTAAAGGGAGTAGTATTTAGCACTGAGTTGGGTATGTGTCCTAGTTCAAATTCCCCTGAACTATAAGCCAATATAGGTATGGATTCAAATTATTCCCATTTATATGGATGCTGATATAGATTGTGATCACTTAGCTCAGGTTATACTCCTTGGAAAGAGTATGACACCTCTCACCTATGTGAGGTTTTCCCCATAGGGGAACTAGACGTTGGACACTATGATAGCTCATATAGTGTATGTCGATTAGAAGAACCTCCCTAATAGAAAAGAATAACAAAAAAGCTTTTAGAAGAACCTTCCTAAAACCTAAATCCTAAAACAGAATATCAGAACAGTTTTTTTAGAAGCTAAATGTAAAGTCTCACAAATTTACTGAGATATTGTCTTAGCTAAGACTTTAGTTATCAGATTTTAGTTTTTAAGTTTTAAGATTGATAAAGGTGATCTCTTTTTACTTAGCCTGCATGATTTGAAGGATAGAGTAAGAGTACAGTTTTATTAGAACTAAGTGTGGTGGCTCATAAGAATCTCTTTTACGCTTTATTACTCATGATTTATGATTTGTCATTTTTGACTATTCAAGCCAAGGTGAGTCACTCACATTTAGCATGCAGTTTTGAAAGTTTATTTGAATTATGGAATTATTATTTTACTTATGCATTCATCCCCACATGCTTAGTACATTCCAAAAATACTGATCCACATATATGTCTATATGCTACATTGTTTAATAATGTAGGTTCAAGTGCTCGGTTCCAGCAATGCGATTAACTGTGAGCAACTCTATCTATATCCCGACAGTTGGTGAGTCCTTATAGTTTGAGGACCCAATTATTCATATTTTCAACCTTATGCAGTATTTAATTAGTTGTTTTCAGTTCAGATCGAGTCAGCTGGGGGTCTGTCCCAACGGCTCTCTAGTTGTTGGTAGTGGAGGCTTGTCAGACTGCTAATTATATTTCAGATTTTAAGTGTTGGTTATCTAGACTATTAAGCTAAATACTTTCTAATAGTATATTCAGTTAAATTGAGTATTTCAGTAGTTCATATGCCTAAGTTATCTTTATTAAGAGTTTTAGAATTAGTAGAAGGCTCAAAGAGTTAGGTTGGGACTACTCGTAGTCCTGAGAACCGTGTGACATCTTGGGACACATTTTTGGGGTGGTACAAACTTGGTATCAGAGCCTAAGGTTTAAAGAGTCCTAGAGAGTCAGACAAGCCGCATTACGTAGATTCTTGATCATAGATTTGAAGTGCGCCACATTTATGAGCATGAGGCTATGGGATGTTTTAGTAAATCACCATTTTCTTTCATAATCTATCGTGCTTATAGTGTCTCTATCTACTTTTAACTCGTGATCTTAAATGACAGTTGAATATGCCTCCTCGCCGAGCTATTACATATGGAAATGATAACCGACCACCCCAGCCTGCTGATCCTCTAAATGAAAATGTATTTTATGCTGAATTTTGGGCTGATTTTCAGGCATTGGCATTCAGGGCAACCATCAGGCTACAGTCCTACTTCAATGGAATGGTGATTTTTCTATAGCCAAAATTCGTTACTTCATGAGAATGAATCCTCTTGAATTCTCTGGGTTAAAAATAGGTGAAGACCTACATCTGTATCTTAATAAGGTGAAAAAAATCACTTAAATTATGCATGTCACTGAGGAGAAAAGTGTAGAGTTATCATCATATAGGCTGAAGGATGTGGCATATGATTAGGTGGTTATGTGGAAGAATGGTAGATGTGAGAATGCAGTTTCTTTGAGTTTGCAGGTATTTCAGGATGCGTTTCTAGATAGGTTATTTCTGCATGAATTGAGAGAAGCTAAGGTAGAGGAGTTCATGAACCTGAGGTAGGGCTCGATGACAGTGAAGAAGTGCTGCCTTAAGTTCAATCATCTGTCTAAGTATGCTCCCAATTTGATAGCTGATAAGTTTGTTACTAGAGTGTCTGGTTTGATAGTCAAAGAGTGTAGGACTGGCATACTTATTGGGGATATGTATCTTGCTAGATTAATGACTCATGCTCAACAAATTGAGGTGGAGAATTTAATGGGGAGATAAAGAGGAAATAAGAAGGCTAGAACTGGACATTTTGAGTATGGTCAACCAAGGTATAGAGGGGGAAGTAGCTTACAGTTTTAGGGTGACTTATCTATGTCAGCTCCATCTTCAGCCAATGCCTCTACACCCAGAACCAAGCTAGAGCAATGGGGTAAGAATTCTATGTCCAGGTATCAGAATAGTATGGGTGAAAGGCCCAGTTATCCTATATGTGCTAATTATGGAAAGAATCATCATGGTGAGTGTTTGTTGGGATAAAAAGGTTGTTATGAATGTGGTAAGTTAGGTCATGAAATCAAAGAGTTCCCATATACTAAGCAAGGAAATAGGGATATTCATCCCCAGACTCAGGCTATTAGCAAACTAGCTTTACTAGGTCGCCCAGCCCCTCCTCATGGCGTATCATCCAATACTGGTGGCGGTCAGCGCCAGAATTCATTCTATGCTTTACCATCCCATCAGAAGTAGGAGAGTTCACTAGATGTTGTTACTGGTATTCTTCATGTATTTTATTTTGATGTTTATATGTTGGTAGACCAAGGGTCAAATATCTCTTATGTGACTTCGTTTGTTACGGTGAATTTTGGAGTAAGTCCTAAAAAGCTTTCTAAACCATTCTTAGGATCATGCCAATCACTTTTGTGTGGTGTTGTAGACCTTGAAAAAGCATGAGTTATATGTCTAATTATCTAAATATGAGTTTTGGTTAATGCTGTTACTTTTTTGGATTATATTATTTCTAATGAGGAGATCATGGTAGATCCAAAAAAGGTAGCGGTGGTTAAGAGGTAGCATAGACCTACAACTCCAACCAACATTCGGAGCTTCTTGGATTTGGATGGGTATTATAGGAAGTTTTTGGAAAGTTTCTCGATGATAGTTGCCCCATTGACCAAGTTGACTCAGAAAAAGGTAAAGTTCTCTTAGTTGGATGCTTGTGAGGGTAGTTTCAAAAAGCTAAAGAATAATCTAACTTCGGCTTTGATTTTGACTTTTCCTGAAGGCAATAAGGGGTTTGTGGTTTACTGCGAAGCGTCCTGGATGGGACTTGGTTATGTAATTATGCAGCATGGTAAGGTTGGACTTGGAATTATTATGAGAGGAATTATCCAACTCATGATATGGAATTGTTAACTATGGTATTTCCATTGAAAATCTGGCAGCACTATTTATATGGAGTGTATGTGGATATCTTCTCAAATCATAAGAGTCTACAGTATGTGTTTACTCAGAAAGGGCTTAATCTCAAGCAAAGAAGATGGCTTGAGCTTCTCAAGAACTATGACATAAGTCTTTAGTACCATCCAGGTATGTTTTTGTGAAGGATACTCACCGTTTGGCTAATCTTGGAGTTTGCCTTTTGGATTTTGAGAATGATGGTGTATTGGTATAGGAAATAGTTCAGTCATCTCTTGGTGCAGAGATCAAGGAGTAGCAAATGCTAGATTCTATCTTAATGAAAATCAAGGGTAATATAGGTCGGCAAAAGGTAATGGTATTTGAGATTAGTGGTGATGGTACTTTGCTATACCAAGGGAGGTTATGTTTTCATGATATTAATGGGTTACGAGAAAAGGTATTGGTTGAGGAGCATGAATCGTGCTACATTGTTTATCCCAGTTTGACAAAAATATATCATGATCTCAAGGAGATGTATTAGTGGAATGGTATGAAGAAGGATGTGGCTAATTTTGTGGCCAAGTATTTAGTGTGTCAGCAAGTAAAAGTTGAGCACATGAGGCCTGGAGGCTTGTATCAGGAGATTGAATTACTGAAATAGAAATAAGAGGTGATCAATATGGATTTAGTTATCGGTCTTCCTCGGTCTCAACACTAATTTGATTCGGTTTGGATCATTGTAGATAAGATGACAAAATCGGTTCACTTCTTACCAGTAAGGGTGTATCTTAATAAGATTGTGAATCTGCATGGGGTACCTATTTTGATTATATCTAATCGCAGTACGCAGTTTTTATCTTACTTTTGGCGGTTATTTCAGAAGGGGTTGGGTACTAAGGTTAGTCATACCACTACTTTTTACCCACAGATCGATGGGCAAGTAGAAAAGAGTATTCAGACATTGGAAAATATACTTTGTACATATGTGATTGATTATGGTGGTAGTTGGGTTGAGCATCTACATCTTGTAGAGTTTGCTTACAACAATAACTATCATTTTAGCATTGGGATGGCCCTTTTTGAGGCATTGTATGGTAGGAGGTGTAGATCTCCTATTAGATGGTTTGAGCTTGGTAAAGTGGATATATTTGGGCCGAATTTGGTCTATCAGGATATGGATAAGGTAAAGGTGATTCAGGATAGGCTTAAGGTTGCCCAAAGTCACCAAAAGTCCTATATGGATGTAAGGCGTAGGGACTTGGAGTTTGAGGTTGGGGATAGGGTGTTCCTAAAGGTGTCTCCTATGTGGTTTGGAAAAAAGGGTAAGCTCAGTCCTCGGTATGTTGGTCCTTATATGGTTTTGAGGAGGGTTGCTAATTTTGCATATGAATTAGAGTTTCCTTCTAGTTTGAGATCCATTTATCCGATATTCCATGTCTCTATGTTGAGAAAGTGTATAAGTGATCCTTCATCGGTTGTCCCTTTGGAAGGTTTAGGTATCTTAGATTCTCTGTCTTATAAAGAGATCTCGGTGGAGATCTTGGATCGGCAGGTTTGTTGGTTGCAGACCAAGGATATAGCTTCAGTTAATTTTATATGGTGGAACCACAAAGTGGAAAAAGCTCCTTGGAAAGCGGAAGAGGACATGAAGTCCAAGTATTCGCATTTGTTTTCAGCTCTGAATATTCATGCTGAAGGTATATGTTCTTGATCATATCTTTATTTTCTAACTTGGTTAAATTATGGTTAATTTCCTTGCATATTTTTTTCTAACTTAGTTAAAGGTTGGAATGGTTATGTTGGGGTGTAATTCGTGCTTGTACTACCTTGTCCATCATTTAGGGGTGAATGATCCTAGCGGGGGAGACTAAAACACCCTGGGGTGTTGAACCTTAGAAAGTATCCTGGATTTCTGGTTTCTGGACATCATACAACTAGGGGGTACTAGTCGTATG
The DNA here is from genome assembly GCF_002878395.1 of Capsicum annuum. NCBI lineage: Eukaryota > Viridiplantae > Streptophyta > Magnoliopsida > Solanales > Solanaceae > Capsicum > Capsicum annuum. Next base: position 41,262,656 of record NC_061115.1, read on the forward strand.
ATGGGGTACGGTTGTATGGTCTTAGCCGTATGTTAACCAGTGTTGGTTGGTAGGTTGGATTAGTTTCTGGTGTGGGTACGACTTGAGTAGGTACGAGTCGTATGGCGGGTGATGGGTCATATGTTTGGGTTTTTCTTCACTTAATCTGAAACTTAGTAACTTAACTTGGATTTGAGTATGAGTATCTCACCATGGGTCATGAGATAGGGTACAAGTGGTATAATCCAACTCGTATATTGGACAGTGTCAACCCATCTTGATTCTGTATAAGGTATGGTTTATGGGTACCAATCGTATGATTGGGTACGAGTGGGACTTTGGAGTCGTAGATTGGTCAGTGTAGGGTTGAGATTTTACCCCTTAGGGTATGGATAGGGGGTGTACCCTCCAGCGGGTAATAAATACAGTTTAAGTTGAGGGTAATCTGGATATTTCCCCTTATAAATCCTTGGGACCCCACAACTTAAAACACCTTTTTGGGGCTTCATTAACCTATTTACAATCAATCAAACACTCTAAACTCTCTCAAAATCTCTCAAGGTTCTTGGGTTAAGAAAAGGCTAGGGTTTCCTTCAAAGTGGTTAATTGAGGCTCATGGGGGCTATTTCTCTTCATCATCTTCTTAATCTAAGGCAAGATACTTCTCCTTCATTGTTAGTCCAACTAAATGCATGTTCTATGAATTATTTTCATGGCATGAATGTTGTATGATTTTGGATTTGTAAACATATATTAGGGGGGTTTGGTTATAAATGCTTGGTTATGATTTTCCAAGTATGGTTATATATACATACATACATATATATATATATATATATATATATATATAAGTATGTATGTATGTATATGTATATATGTATATATGTATGTATGTATGTATGTATTTAAGGTTGTGAATGCATATAGTTGGTTTGCTTGGTTTTAAAGGTTGGCATTATTTTATCCTTATCCTGAGTACTTGCTAGAGTTCACCCCCTAACCCATCTTCGGGCGGTTGTATCCCTACGCGATGCAGGAACCGCCTATCCTACTCCTCCTGCTTAGTGATCGAATTCAGGATCAGCTATTGTATTGAAGTGGTTAGCTTGTATATTTTAGAAGGCTCCATTTCATATCATGGATATCTTTACACTTTGGTTATTTCATAGACATTGGTTTTGTCTATGGTTGGGGGCATGTCCCAATCGGATATTATTTTTCTTTCGATTAGAGGCTTTATGGAACTTCTAGAGGTTAGAATGAGCGGTGTTGGTACTAGTGTCAGCCTTAGTATTGGCATTGGTATTGCGGTTGATACTGTTGGACATAATTTATGATTGTTTCATCCTTTTATGTTATGTTACATCAGTTTGGTTATGGTTGTTGGTTAGTATTGGATGGTTGGACTTACTTGGGTTGGTCACGGTTTAGACCTATTCCAGAGTCTGGAATTGTAATAAACGTTATCTTGTTATACATTCTAAATTCATTCGACTCAAGGTATGCATATTTAGAAGTTGGGTTGGGTAACGGGGGTGATCCCCGGTACTAGTTGGACTTGGGATGCTCATTACGACAAGGCCCTGGTTCGGATCGTGTCATAGTCCTTTTAATTTATTTTTTTAAATAAATTTAGTAGTAGTGATAATAATAATAATAATAATAATAATAATAATAATAATAATAATAATAATTTTTATTATTATTATTATTTTGATTATCATTATCTCATTGATTTCAAATATTTATCTCAATTTAAGTATATAGATTTTAAGATAAATATACATTATATTTGAAAAAAAAAAAGTAAGGATAAGAGATAATAATAACTAATCTTTTTTAACAAATCAATATGATATTTGAATTTGAATGAAATTTGAATTCAAATGGAGTTCTATCTTCTTAACATCTCTTACATATACACCTATATCATTAACTTTATTCATGAATTCATGAATTTATTTACTATATTCTTCATATTTTAAAAACTCTTCCTCTTTTTGATGTAACATTTTTCTTTTTATATGGATATGACATTATTAAAAGGCTTAAAGGATATAACAATTTTCTTATTTTCTTTTTTTCAAAATTCATTTGTTAATTGTTCATGATATTCATAACAAAAAATTATGATAAATAACTGCATGTTAGCTACTGGAAAAAAGCAAGAAGAGGCCTTGCTTTTTCATGACAAGGCAAGACGAAATTTATGAAAATTTTCGTCTTAAACAACTATTAATGCAATGTTAATGGGATATGATTTTAAAAATATTAGTTTTATGATATTATTTTTTTCTTTCTTTTACTCTAAATTAATTGAACTTGTGAATTCCAAGTCATGTAAATATTACAAATGTGGTTATTATTTTCATGAAGAATTTCGGAATAATATGGAGTGTATGAACATGTAGTTAGTTTAGAATGTTTGTTGGTTAAAGAATTATATTGATGGTTTCTTTTTAAATAAAAAAATAATGTTGTAATTTTATCATAAAAAAAAATATTACAAAGAAGAGGAGCAAAAGTGACATGCCACTAGTATAAAGTATGACATACTTATTTTCTGAAAGTTAATAGGAACACAACTTTTGTAAAGTTATCAAGTCAATTTATATATATTTATATATATATATATATATATATATATATATATATATATATATATATATATATATAATATGTTATATGGTAATATTTAATTTTTATATTAATAAAGTTTAATGCTATCATACACATCATTATCAAATTCATATTTTTCTAAAAAGCGATCTAAAACTTATAAGTTACATTAGATCATTTCAACATTATCTGAGTAGATGTTTAGCATGTGAGATAGTTTAATGTTTACTGCATAGTAAAATGGCGTGGCTCAATATTTTACCAAAAAGTCGCAAAAATTTATGAGCAACTGACAAATAATTATTTGTAAAGTCAGAAAATTTAACATTGTACAAAGTTAAATGATTTGAAATGGATCAATGCATAAAAGTAGGCTCTTCAGTAATATTGAGTAATTTATTAAGATTTTAAATAAGAGATGAGAGATAAAATATAATTGAAAATGATAATTCTTTTTGAAAATTCAGTTCCTAAAGATAAATTATAGAATCATTTGGTTAGGAGAATTTTTACTTTCAATTCATTTAATAAAGTGTATAATATATTTGATTTAAAATTATGAATATATAATTAAATCCCAGTTATGATTATATTTTTGTAACCAACATTCATCTTTATTAAAATTATTTTTTTGTTTTATCTTAATTTAATTGGTACAATTGAAGTTGAAGTTTTGTGGGATAAAGGGTGGGGGTTGGTGAATAATAGATGTAGGTGGAGTGAGGGTAGTGGGGTTAGGAAAACAATAATTAGGTGGGTGTGGAGTTGGGTCAATTCGGGGGGGGGGGGGGGGGTTGGTTCAGTTGAAATAGAGGTGGGGTTGAAAAAGAGCTTTTATTTTTATTTTTAATTAATGAATAATATTATAAAATTGTATGTGCATAGTTTTTAAATTAAGAGGATTAAATTTTAAAATTTAAAATTTTGAACAATCAAGTATTTTTAGTGTGTCAAAATTAGACGTAATAAAAGGTTAAAGAGTTTAGAAGTAAAAATTTCAATTTGTACAGGTTAATAGACTATTAGCACAAAAAGAGCAAATAAATTAAAAGTAGGCTAAATTCAGTAGTGTTGGGTGATTTATTAAGATTTTGAAAATTTGCGTAAAGATGAATTTTAGGATAAAAAAATTTGGTTATAAAATCTTTTACTTTCAAATCATTTAATAAAATCTATAATATTTTGATTTAAAATTATCATTAGATAATTCGTAGAGTTTGAAGAGTTGAAAAAGAGTAATTTAATCTTATATTTATGATTATATTTTTAAAAGTTAAATTCTTCTCTGTTAAAATCATCTTTCATACTTGATCTTAGTTTTATTGATATATTTGAAATGGAAGTTTTTGTAGGGTAGGGGTAGGGATCCGCGGCTAAAAGTCTAAACATAAAGTCCTGCTACAAAATAATAACTATTTAATAATATTTTATATTTATTATTTTTGAAAATCAACAACAAAATGTTATGTGTACTAATTTTATTATTTTCATATAAAAATATCTAAAATAATTGCAACTATGATTGGTAATTTTACTATTAACAATTATTTTAATATTTTATAATCTATTATATATTAAAAGTGTGAAGAGCCTTACAAATATTGTTTGAACTTTTTACCCTTCATTAAAAGTTTATGCTTTAGATAAAATCACCTTTTCACTATTTTTCTAATATTTAAGCGTTGAAAATTAATTAAATATATTTATGGTAAAACATTTCCTTATTAGAAGTCATCAAAATTAATGACAGCTAAATATTTTTTTCATTAGTTTAAGAATTCTAAATTAAGTAAATTTGATTTTAAGAAGATTTGAAAAAACTAGAAATAAATATAAAACCGTTAGAATAAGAAAAATTTAAGAAGTACCAAATTTTTAATCAATGATTTTTTAAAGATTTGAATTTTAAAAATAAGAAAATATTTTAACTATAGAAAAAATAAAAAAATAATTGTACTACAAATATGGTTCAAATTGATGCGTCTCTATTAGTCTCTAGCAACAAGGCAAAGAGGCAAAAATTTTAAATATAAAAAAAAAATTGTACAAGTGCAAAAGTGATGATCCATCAACCACTTGAAACTTTCGTAAAATATATATGTGCTTACACTAAAATATATGTTTATGTTTACATTATCATATTAAAGTTTAAAGGATCTTTTACAAGTGATTCAAATTTCTTGCACTTCATTAAAAATCTTTGTAATAGATAAAATTATTTAATTTTAAATAATCAAAAGTTATACATACGAGGCACGAGCAGTTAAACAAGTCAATTTAAAATATTTCAATATGATACAATTGAAAATTTAAAATTTTATTTGTTTCACATGAATACATTATTATTTTCAATGATATTTTTTAAAAAGTATCCGGCGCATTGCGCGGGTATTTATACTAAAACATAAATCGAAACTTATTATTTTGTTAAATTTAGGCAAAATAGTCTCTTGGACACTTGTACTTGTCCTGGTTTGTAAAGTGGATACTTCTACTTAACCCTTTGTCATTTGAACCCCTCAACCCATTAAAATAGATATTTTTAAACCCTTTTCTCATTCAATTAATGTATGTGTAATTCAAACGAGTACACATAGATTTATCGTCATTTTGCAATGACATATAGAAAATTATCCTTTAAAAAAAAAAAGCTTCCCTCCCCCTCCCGCCCCACCCCTTCCTCTTTCTTCTTCAATAACATCTCTCCTTCTCTCCTTTCACCTCTATTTTTTAACAACACCATGTCATTGCAACACCACTAAAATACACCTAAGGCTTACGATTAGCATCATTTCAATTTTTAAATTATTACAATTAGTATCACAAAAAGAGGGCATCAGTGATGCGAATCCAACCTAAAAAGAATCGCACAAAAATTCCCCTCACAGCTCTCAGAAAATTGGACAAAAAAAATTATGCATAAAGCTCGTCACACTGCCACAACAAATTCGAAGATAACAAGCACTGCCGCAACAAATTTGAAGACAATAAGCACCGCCGCAACAAATTCGAAGACAACAACCCCACAAATTCGATCTTCTTGTGAGTAAATTTGTCATGATTTAAATGAATACATTTGTAGAAAAGCTCAAGGCGCCTAGAACATTTTGTTTGTGGCTCAAAGCAAAATCAGCAACACCATTGTAAAAAACACAAAACTCTAATGACCCAAAATTTTTCAGTAAATTTTAAAATTATCAATGTTATTCAAATTTTGGGAAGGTAAAGAGTGAATTGAATGCAAGAGCCATAATTAAGGAGTGAATTGATTGGGAAAATGGAGGAGTAGGTGTTAGATGGTGGACTGATGGTGGTGGTGGTGAAAATGAAGGAAAAACGAAGGGGTGGGAATAGGTTAGGTGGGTGGGTGTAAGGAAGAAGGGTTATTTATTTATTTAATTCTTTTTTTTTTAATTTAGAATCTTTTTTAAAAAATATTTTAAAGTAAAAAAAATAGATTTCACTCGCCGGAAAACACGTTTTTCCAAATCATCAATTTAATGTCGCATATGCAAAAAAGGGTTTAAAATATTCATTTTAATAGGTTAAAGGGTACAGATGACAAAAGTAAAAGTAGAAGTGTCTTCTTTACAAATAAGGACTAGTACAAGTGTCCACGAAACCATTTCGCCTTAAGTTTTCTTTTGGACAAGTCATTTAATTCTTAAAATACTACATAAATCGAAATTAATTCAACTTGGTTATTTTTTACAATTAAACTATTACTTGGAGGTTCGAAACTCTTTAACGGCATTTATTTTATAGCAAAGCCAAGAATTTATTAAAAAAGGTTGTGTTTGTGATGTTCGAACTCGAGAGCTATACTGAAATTTGCCCAAACACCTAGCCAAGGAAGCTTATTTGTTCAAGTAATGCTAGTTATATTATTTAGAATCCGTTTGAATAGAATTAAAAAAAAATAGCTTTTTAGCTTTTGTGCTTAAAAGCTGAAAATAAATGTTTATAAATTACGCAAATAAGTGATAGGATAGGAGCAGTGAAACTGAAAAATTATTGATATGTTTGATAAACAAGTGTTGTTAATCATTTTTTTTATTGTCAAAATGACTTAAATATTCTTAATATTAATACCATAAATAATTTAAATTATATAAAAAATTTAATTCTAATAATTCAATAACAAAGGAGAAAGCTGAAGAGGAAACTGGAAGAAAGAGACGGGGTGAAGCAACAAAGAGAAAAAGAAAGAAAAACAATATATTTAAGAGCTAAAAATTAGGTATTGTTGAAATTGGAGGAAAATATAAGGGATAAAAAAGTAAATGTCTTGATCAAACTTTAAAAAAAAAAGTTAATCTAAAAAGTAAAAAATTGGGTGTATCCAGCTTCTCACCTTTTGCTTTTTTTTTTTTTTGAAAAAAAAAATTATTTTTAGCCTTTTTAAAGTACTTTTTTATTTTACCAAACACCTAAAAAAACTTTAAAAAGAGATTAAAAATCAATTTGATCAGATTTTAGTCATATCCAAACGGGCTCTTAAATCATGTTCTATTTTTTCAAATATTTACATACGTATTAAAACAAATTTCAACGAAGCGGTATCAAATAATATCCCACCCTGAATCTCTCAAACCAGGAAATTACATGGTATAGCTCCAATAGTGGGTGACTTTGGATTTTTTATCCTAATAAGAAAAGTCTTTAAAGACTAGTCTTCCTTCATTTTTAAGTATCGTACAAGTACAATTTTACCCCTCTACACCTCAAATATTTTTAAACTTCTCATGCTCATTTGTCTCTCAAATTCTATTTTTATTTTTTTTATTTTCACTTTTTATTTTTTCTTTAATTTTATGTTTTAATTCATTTGTCTCAATCTTTATTTTTTTCTCTTTTTACTTTTTCCTTTTTTCTCAAACATTATCTATTTCTTTATGTTTTTAATGCATTTGTCTCAACCTTTATTTTTCTTTTATTTTTGGTTTTATTATTTCTCTTTTTCCCTCATTTTTTCTCAAACTTTTTGTTTTTAATTTTTTTCCTCTCATTTTTGTTTTATCAATTTTTTTAATTCTTCGCTTTTTCTTAATCTTTATATTTTTGTTGTCTTTTTTTTAATCAATCTATTTTTTTATTTCTCTATTTTATTTGATCTCGTTTTTTTCCTTAAATTCTATTATATTTTGCTAAGAAATAAAAAAAAATGGATAATCCGCAAAGAGATCTTCTTTTTTAACATCAAAGCAAATTTAAGGGCATGAATTTTTGTTAGGGAGTTTTTTGGGATAAGTTTTGCCTCCAAGGAAAAATTATAGAACAACTCATAAATCAAGGCACAATGTGGTAGTGTCAAGTCTTGCTTGTGGAGCATAACTTGTTTGAAAATTCTTGAGTTAAGTCTTGCTTCTAAGGTAAGAGTTATAGAACATCTCATAAATAAAAAAAATATGGTAGTGTCAACATTTGTCCATTGGGCATAACTTGTTCTTTGGGGAGGTTCTTGGACTAAGTTTTATCTTGGAGGAAAGACTAATAGAGCATCACATAAATCAAGACACAATATGACAGTGTCAACTCTTGTCCATGGGGCATAACTTGTCGGCTAAGTCTTGCCTCTAAGGCAAGAGTTATAGAATATCTCATAAATCAAGACATGTTGTGGTAGTTTCAACTCTTATCCATGGGGCATAACTTGTTGTTTGAAAGTCCTTGGACTAATTCGAGCCTCTACGGCAAGAGTTATAGAACATCTCACAAATCAAGATATAATATGGTACTGCCAACTCTTACCCATGGGGCATAACTTGTTGTTTAAAAGTCCTTGATTTATAAAATATCTCATAAATCAAGACACAATGTGGTAGCATTAAATCTTATTTGTGGAGCGTAACGTGTTGTTTAAAAGTCCTTGGGCTAAGTCTTGCCTCTAAAGCAAGAGTTATAGAACATCTCATAAATCAAAACATAATGTGATAGTGTCAACTCTTACCCATGGGCCATAACTTGTTATTTGAAAGTCCTTGGGTTAAGTCTTGCCTTTAAGGCAAGAGTTATAGAATATCTTATAAATCAAAATACAATATCGTAATATTAACTCGTGCCCATGAGGCACAATTTGTTACTTGAAAGTCCTTGGTCTATGTCTTTCCTTTAAGGGAAGAGTTATAAAACATATCATAAATCAATACACAATGTGGTGGTATGAACTCTTAACTATGGGGAATAACTTGTTGTTTTATGGTCCTTAGGTTGAGTCTTACCTCTAAGACAAAAGTTATAGAGTATTTCATAAGTAAAAATCATAATGTTTTAGTGTTGACTCTTGCCCATTACACATAACTTGTTTGAAATTTTTTGGGATAAGTCGTGCCTCTACGGCGAGAGTTGTAGAACATCTCATCAATAAATACATAACGTGGTGGTGTCAACTCTTACCCGTGGGACATAATTTATTGTTTGAAAGTCCTAGAGCTAAGTCTTGCCTCTAAGGCAAGAAATGTAGAACATCTCATAAATGAAGACATAACGTGGTAGTGTCAACTCTTTCCCGTGAGGCATAATTTATAGTTTGAAAGTCATTGGGCTAAGTAAAGAAAGATTTATAGAACATCTTATAAATGAAGACATAAATGGTAGTGTCACCTCTTTCCCGTGGAACATAATTTGTAGTTTGAAAGTCTTTGTCTTGCCTCTAAGACAATAGTTGTAGAACATCTTATAAATGAAAACATAACGTGGTAGTGTCAACTCTTGCCTATGTGACATAATTTGTTGTTTGAGAGTCCTTGAGCTAAGTCTTGCCTCTAAGGTAAGAGTTATAGAACATCTCATAAATCAAAATACAACGTGGTAGTGTCAACTCTTGTCCATGAAACATAACTTGTTGTTTGAAAGTCATAAGTCTTGCCTCTACAATGTGGTAGTGTAAACTCTTGCCCATGAAACGTCTCATGAGATGTAACTTGATTGGAAGAAATCGAAGAAAAGAACAAAAATAATAAAAATTACAAAATGAAGAAAAATACTAAAAAAAATAAAAATCAAAGAAAATGTAGAAGTTAAGAGAGAATGAAAAAAAGGTTCATAAAAATAAAAAAAAGATTAAAATAGAAATAAAGGCCGAAAAAAATTTAAAAAAAATCAAAGAATAATAAAAAAAGATTTTTTTTAATAAAAGTAGACATTGAGAGGAGTAAAAGAAAAAAAGTAAGGGTTGAGAAATATTAAAAATTAAAAGAGAAAAGAAAAAATAAAAATTAAAGTAAAATTAAAAAGAGAAAAAAATAAAAATTGGTAGATGAATATGTGTGGAGTTGTTATCCATTATGAGGATATTTATGTAATTTACTCTATTGGTCAGGGGCAATTTTGTCTGAAAATATATCACTTAATGGATGAAGGCTATTTTTATGAAACTTTTTTATTTGGGTCAAAATTTGAAAGTCACGTTATTTTGGGGCTATTCCTTTAGTTTTCCTAAAAAAATCTGTACAAAAACTTGATTTGGGCTTATAAACCCAAATTGGGTACAACCCAACCTAAGTCAAAACAAAAAAAAATTTCCAAGGCAAAAAATATCCCCAAGACTATTCTAGAAACCCTACCCCGATAGAAACAAAAAATGAAAACAAAAAAGGAAAGTGAAATATTGGATCAAAATTGGAGCGACCTTCTTCATCAGAGCCCTCATCTATGTCGATATGGTTTCCAAATCAAATGCAGCAACTGATTTGTAACGACCTAAAAATTTGATGAAATATGTAAAAATTTATGATTTGTGTGAATTGACTATTTTACCCCTCTCTGTATTTGTATTATGGTATTTCTAGGGTATGGGGATGATTGGCATAATTTTCGATGCATTTTGGTACTATTTATGTGATATTGTGGTTTTTGATGGTTTCGAGAGCCTTATTTTGGACTTATATGGATATCTTTTGATCTGTGCAACGGATAACTAAACGGACTGCACCGGTAGCTCCAGAATATCAATTTTAGGCTAGGTAGACCTTTGGTTTGGGTCCCGGTGTATCCGAGCTCATTTAAACCTATTGGTCAGAAAGTTGGAAAATTAGAAATATGAGTGTGGGATCCACATTTGGTTGAAACGATCTCGGATGGAAAATTCGACTTAGCCAGCAGATCCGAAATGTTTATTTATGATGGTAACATATTTGGTGTGATTTTACGGCTTTTAAATCTCATTTCGATCCTCGATTTGGAAAATTATGATTTCGAGTTTCGAGGATCAAATTTGTGAAAATAATATTTTTTTTTTAAATCTAACTTCGCCAACACGTCCGGAACGTCTAATTTAGTATGGTTGCATAGTTTGTTTGTGTATATCAAACTCCGAATAAATTTTGGGCACCCCGTCCAAGCCCGAATCGACTTTAAAAAAATCAGCTTTTTAGCAAAAGCCGTGTAGAAAAATCTGAAATAATGAATAGCAGTTTTTGGCTTATTTTGCTCATTTTTCATCTTGCCTCTTGAGGGTTAAATCCTAAAATAGTACAGAAACTTAAAAGTGAAGCTTGTGGGAGCTTGATTATCTAGATTAACATCTATTTCTTGATTTTATTACAGATTTAAGCTAAGAATTCACCATTTTCTTAATAATTCTTGATTAATCTCTCAAAACCTCAAAAATCTTAGGGCTTGATTTTAATCCCAAATTTCACTCCTTTTCACTTGAATAATATTTTTATCTTGTATTTACTAGTTTTTCATTAATTTAACATTCAAAACAACTATGATTCTTGATTTTAATCTAAATTTCAAAGACTTTATCCGGAAAAGCTTAAAAATGGTTTTTCTTCGATTTGAACCCCAATTTTTACTCGATTTGACTTGATTTTTCAGCCATAGATTCCTAAAATATAGGGAACACATTTTTGAAGTAAAGTTATATTTTTTCCTTTCTTTTTTGAAAACTCGTTTTGGGGGTCCATTTTGATCCCGAATCAAAACTAGTTAATATATGTGTCGTTGATTTTATTTTAATGCATAGATTCCATATTTGATATTTTTAGTGGAGTTTGGGATCATTCATGAAAAGTAAGGTCACGGGTTCAAAGTATAGCAGACTAATTTTGACTTTCGAGGTAGGTTATGAGTTAACTCTTTCAGGCTGGGATGGGTAGTATATAATGGTACAAAATTCATGATAAGGGTGGTAAATAATCATAAAAAATATCTATTTATGCATTATGCCTGTGTGGGGGCGTATATGTGATGTAATTGTCAAAATTGAGATAGTATGTGATATGTGTGACGGTATGGGATTCTATGTGATATTGATAGCCTTGAATACATGCGAATAATTGTATTATGTTGTTAAAATGCTTAATATGGTACCATTGGTGTATTGTGATTATATTCATACTTTATTGGCATATAAGACATGTGAAAATTCATGGATGAAACAAAAATAATAAGTGTATATTGGCTCACGTGGTTGTGAAAATGTATCATTGTGGTTGGTTGTGGAAATATATCATGTGGTTGGTTGTGGAAATATATCATGTGGTTAGCTGTGGAAATACTCACTGTGATTGGTTGTGAGCATTACATCTTTATATCATACTCATTCATGAAATATTGATACCACCGTGGCAACATATAAGAAACACTAGCAACTCCTGATAACACCTTTTCGAGGGATGTTTCGAAAAGAAGATATGATAGATGTAGATTGTATACGGGTTGACAAACCCCCCATAGGTCCTGCTTTGGGAGGCTTTCCTCTGTAGGTGTATACGAGTATTGTGCGACGATTTCAGAGGTTGTGTGATGATCTCGTGCATCATCATCATCATCATCATATATATTGCACTTACTTTATTGTATTTATATTGTATTGTATTCCCATATTGATTAGCCATTTATGTAATTGTCTTATCTTCTTTTACTTGTATTTGACGATCTTGTATATGTATGTTCCCTCTTGTTCTACTTATATTTGATATAATGCATACTTATGCTGTATCATTTTGTGATGTTGCAACATATGTGATATATTATTAATGTTAGTGCAAGCAGTGTGAGCTATCATTGTGGGATATTTTCTGATTGCAGGTGACATGCCCTTAGTGTATATTTTGTATGCTTTATTTACTACTTTGTTTGGTCGGCCTGTGATACCTACTATGTACAAGTGGACCGTACTCATGCCTACTGCGCCCTTTCGGTGCAGGTCCTAGCTCAAGTGCGCCCCAGCTTGCTTGACTCGAGAGATTATTGGAGCTTCCAAGGTAGCGGTTAAACATTCATACATCCAAAATTTACCTTTATCTTTCTATAGTAGTTATGTCTATATTAGTATTTCGAGATAGATATTATTCCTTTGTGGTTATTTTTATGATATATTTGACTCTTTGATTGTATTAGTAGTTCTTACACTATTTGATACCGGATTTTGGACATGATTGGTATTTTGGATAAGTTCTTTTCGCATTGTTATGATTACTTGTATGATTTAACTTTGTTTTAGAAGCCTTACCTTGGGTATTTTTGTCTTTTCTTTTTCCTTTTGGTATCAGTTTGGGTGATGGGCTTACTTGTCAAGGTACGCCACGACAAGTGTCATCATGACCCTTGTTTTGGGGTCGTGACATGATTGAAGAGTTTATCAGGCTATTGTAGTTGACAATCGATTTAGGAAGATGAGTTTTGGTGCATTTCACTGTAGATATTTCAAATTCTCACAAATATCATGAAATCGATCCAATTGAAGACTTCTTCAACTCACTTAAAAATTGATTTCAGCTTCTATAACCATATAAGTGTCTTTCTTGTTTAATCAATGCCTTATTTAGAGACAAATATCAATTCCTCATCCCTTTTATCCTTTTGATAGACTAAGCTTGCATCGTAGCTGATACCACTATCTAAATGAGTAAAATCGTATGAATCTTTGATATTTAACTCCTATAAGTTCTGAAACTTGAAATATCTTGAGTTGTTGAAATACTTGTTGTATATTGTTGTTTTCTCCTTGCATGTATATTGTGGTTTCCTCCTTGCATGTACAATTGTTGAAATGCTTTATGTTGTTGTCATTTTACTGTGAGAATTGTGATGGTTAAACCACACCACTATTTTTGTGCTTGTATTCTCCTGAGATTGTTTCAACAAAACCTTAATTGGGATTCAGTGTGTGTCTTTATAAATTTCTGATTATGTTCCTCCTTATTTTTTATAGATTCGTCAACCATGAAATCTTCATTTTACATCATCTTCAGTCTCAAATTGGGGATTTGAGATTTATCCAAATTTAATATAGCCTTAGCTTCACTTGGTAACTGTCTAAAATAAAATTTTTTTATAACATCTGTACCTGCAAAAGAGAAAACATAGTATCTAATCAATTTTAATAGTTCACCTCTATTAAGTTAGCTAAATATTATTTTTAGACACTTTTTATCAATGAATATACTGAACTTTTGTCCTTCATTAAATGCACATGCAAAGCAGTACACTTGACGTGTGTGTGTGCACGCGCGTGTCTATATATTTTACACGGGTAATTCTTTTCTTAGGATTTCCTATTCTTTGTGAATATTTAGGTAAATTTTGATTGAAGAAATTATAAAAATACTTGTTAAAAATAAAAATTGATAAATTCAAAGTCGAAAAGTGTTCTTATTATTGGATTATTAATTTAGCGTGTTTATAAATTGAAAATTAATAAACTAAATCGGTAATATATAAAGGGACACCCCTAATTTTTTTTTTTTATAAAAGTCTTGTATTCGTAATTCAAAATAAAAAAAAGTTCCTGTAAGACAAAACTATTTGTAGTTCAAATAGAAAAAAAGTAATACTAATAAATAAAGACTATCAAATCAAATGGAGCTAAAAAATCCTTTTTCTTAAAACCAAATATTTGTCCTAATCAATATATTTTCATGAAGAATTAGTCTTTTAGATCTTCTTCACTATTTTTGTCGACATAATAGAATTCAACGTGTGCGTATATATATCTTCTTTGTTTTAATTTAAAATCATTCTTTAGGATCAAAATTTCCGCTCAAACAAAACTTAGTTGGATCAAAATTGAAGCTTTGTGATCACTATAATATTATTTTTTTATAGTTTACAAGTCATAGATGAATGTCGGTTAGCTTTGAAGAATTTCTTGTGTAAAGGTTAGATTTAATTATATTATTTTGACATCTTTATTATCTTATTGTTTTATTTAATTTAGAGATGCTAGATGAATGAGGGTCGACTGTGAAATTTTTCTTTAGGTAAAAGTAAGGTTTAATTATATTATCGTAATATCTATATTAGTTTGATATTTTGTGGTAGTTTACAGTTTGTAGATGAATCTTGATCGGCTTTGAGAATTTTTTGTGTGTAGAATTTAAGTTTAATAGTATTGTGTTGATATGACTTTTAGCATATTATTTTGTTGCAGTTTGCAGGTGATAGATAAATGTTGGTCGATTTTGAAGAATTTTTTTATGTAAAGGTTAAGTTTAGTTATATTATTTTGATATCTCCATTATCGTATTATTTTGTTATTGTTTAGAGGGGATAGATGAGTGTTGGACGACTTTGAGAAAATTTGTGTGTAAAGATTGGATTTAATTATATTATTTGATGTCTCTATCATTGTATTGTTTTGTTGCAATTTATAGATGGTAGATGATATCGATCGACTTTTAAAAATATTTTTGGTAAATGTTAAATTTAATAAATAAATTTCTCATCTTTACAAACTGAAAAGATATTAAACTTAATTATTATATTCATCTTTATTATTTAAAAAAATATCTTATTTAGTGTAATGTTTGAACTCATCAAAGTAAGGTACAAGACGCGTACACCTAAACTAGTTAATTAAAAGGAATAAAGCAAGGTAGAGAGGGTGGTGATAATCAATGCAGGCTAACGACTTGAATTAAAATCAATATAAGAAAGAAAGAAAAAATAAAGTAGAAGAAGCATATTTTTTTTTTTCATTTGGTGCCAAAGTTTGATTAAAATACTATTTAAATAGAAAGTAAAGTTTTTTTATATAAGGTAAATTTCTAATTGATTTAGAAGTGTTAATATTATAATTTCTTATCTAAATCAAATATGATTTTTAATCAATTTCTTAGTGTTAATGTATAATTAAAAGTTTACTTGAGGAGGTTTTGCTAAACTAAGTTACTTGAGAAGGTTTTTTTAAAATCTCTTTTTTCAGGACTTCCCTACAGAGGAACTAAAAAACTAAGAGAGGTTTTTCTGTTTTTTTTTTTTCTGTTTTTTTTTTTCTTAAAGGAAGTTCTTTTAGTAATTTTAGGGAAGGGTTTCTGTTTATTTTTATTTTAGGACTTTAAAACTAAGAAAGTTTTTTAAAAAACAAAAGGACGGCTGTTCTTTAACTTTACGGAAGGGTTTTGATTTTTAATTTTTAATTTTTAATTTTGGACTTTCCTATATATATAAGTAGTTTATAAAAAAGAGGGAAGATTTTACTAATAAAATTTGAATTAGTTTTCAAGTATTAACTATTAGAAAAAACTAAAAAGACGATTATATCTATTGAGGAGTCCTTAATAAAGGGTAAAAACATCAAATCTCTTTTGTAATAATCTTCACACTTGTAATATATTGTAGATGTACATATAGATTATTATTGAGTTTTATTGAACTTAATTTTGGGGGAAGGCAAAGTGAATTCATTGAATTGTAACAAGTTAAATTGAATTAACCAATTGAAAATTGTTGGTACTGATATTAGAAGGATGTATGATAAATGTGGTAATACCCAAATATACCCCTTAACTTTATAATTTTAAACATATACATAGTCTGTTTGACCAAATTTTTAAAATCAACTTATTTTGAAAAGTGTTTATTTCAAAAAAAATTCTTAAGAAATTAATATTCATGAGACACAGTTTATGTTTGTCCAATAAATTTAAAAAGTATTTTTGAATAACAAGTATTGTTTGACCAAACTTTCTAAAAGTATTTTTAAGTGTATTTTTTTTTTCAAAAAGTTCTTTTCAAATAAGTGCTTTTAGGAACAAATTACTTTTTTTAACTTTTTAAAAATAGCTTCTGCTACTCTCTAAAAACACTTATTTCTTTGAACACCTCACTTTTTAAAAATAAAAACTTTTTAGAAAAATAATTACTTTCTGAGGAAAAAAAATAAACCTGACCAAACATGTGTCATGACTCTAGAGTTGAGGTCATGATGACACCCACTTTGGTCTAGCCTTAGTAGAAAAGACAAAACCCATAAAATAAAAAACAATCAAAAAATACGAAAGAAAATATAAAATGTGAGACTTCTAGATGGAGTCAAGCCAAATATTTAAATAACATAAAACTTCGGGCAAATACAACAAGTTCCAAAAATACTGATGTCTGAGTAAAGAATATTTATAACACGGTCTGAAACTGAATATTTAATAACTTATCTTCGGATGTAAGTAAAGACATCATAAAGCTAAGAGGAGGTCTGAAGGCTGCCCCGAACTTTGAAGATCACCCATACCTCAAACATCAACTCTGATAGCACAAACTAGCTGTCGCAAGTCGTACTTGAACTAGGATCTGCATCAAAAGGGTATCGTAGGGTGAGTACGGTCCACTTATACTCAGTAGGTATCATAGAGCGATTGATCAAAGAAGAAAATAATACAAATAAAATATACTATGAGCACGTCACCGACAAAGAGAAAATTTCAAACGGTAGCTCACACCATCTCCACTAACAATTCTAAATATAAGGACAATAAAAGAATCTAGCTACACAATAACAACACATAAGAAAATACACAGCAATGTAAATAATGCAATGCATTAATGATGTGATGAAGATGAAATAATACATTGAATGACTTTTCATATACACCTCTCGAGCCTCCACGCTTCAAGATAGGACCGACAGGGAGTTCGCAATTCCCATACTTTCATAGTCTCAACCTCATATCTCAACTCACCTCTCCAGCTAATATTCACTGTAATGATCCGTTCCATCGTTACTGAAAATATCTATGAAAAAATCTTAATAACTTCAGTCATCATAAGTTATAGGAGTAATTCTTTAGTATGGGATTGTATTGGACATATACTAAGGTCATATAATACTCCTAGCATAAAGTTAAGTTGGAAGGGTTCTTACCAATCGAGTTTCAAGCTAAGTTTAAAATAGGATCAAATTCAAACGAGTATATCTCCTAGAATATCAAGAGTTATGGGTCAAAATACCTATCAAATAAAAGATCTTTAAGTCTTCTTTGTAATGCATCTAACCATTCATTAATCCTCCTTTGGAGTAATATGCTATGACTATTTTGCTGAATGCAATTCAGGCTAAGAAATTAATCACCCCAGTAGTAATTTAACCAATATAGTGGTAATAGATAATATTTAAGACTAGTTTTGATGGGTTTCAGATCCAAAATTTAAATATTTCGTTCCTAAGCCCTAGATAGGAAGTTTGTTCATGGTTGGGGTGGAAATCCTTCGTTGAGATAAAATTTTAACTCCTCTTAAACATTGATTAATCCGTTTATTTTCTAAAATCATTATGCTAGGATTTTGTGAAGTCTTGATGATTAACAAGAGGCCATAGAACAACTAAGCATAGCTCGTTCATGTCAATTTGCTTCAAAAGAGATCAACTTACAACATGACTTTATGTGGATAAATTCACATGTGCAAAAATAAAGAAACAAAGATTTGTTACTTCAAGTAAACATAAGGAGATTACCATGTACTGAAAAGGAGAATTAGTGTTTGGATACAACACTCAAGATGATATTTCAAGAAATATGGGAGATTGGGAGTCCTTGTGGAGTTAGAAATCTGCTTGGTTAGAGCTATAAATACTCAAGGTATTCCAAAACAAAATTCATGCACTCATACTAAAAGAAAAAAGTACAGAACATGAATATAAGAAAGAATAATATTTGAGAGAGTTCTACCTAGTTGTAATGCCCCAAGTCTGCACCCCAGATGCTACACGGTGCTTACGACCCCGAAGGACCACAAACTAACCCATGACTGATATCTGCTGTGAGCTCTGAGTAATAATACTGTTATAAATGCAGAAAAGTAGGATGAAATACCATATGGTTCAAAACCTAAAATACTGATAAAGAATACCAACTGTAATAATAATTTGTACAACTGAATATTGTCTGAAAGTCTAGTCTGAAAGCCTCTATTTGTCTGAATATAGAGTTGATGGGATAAGTCCCTAACTAACTCCAACTAATAAAATAAAATAAATACTGAAATAATAAAATGATATGATAAGGACTCACCGCTAGGTCTGCCGCAGATAGTCCGGGCTGCTAAGTACGCTCAGGAGCCCGTGCATCTGAACCTATGATATAAAACATCATAGCGTAAAATAAAAGGTATGCGTAAGTACTTTGAATATACTGGTATTCTAAATGAGGTAGGCTGATATGCAAGAGTTCATATGTGTGAACAATAACTAACTGAATAACATGAATACAAATGAATAAGAGTACATGTATAACTAAAATGGATGAAACACTGTTTATGCAATACCATTCATATATCTACATATGTTGTGTCTGAGATTATAATAACACTGGGTCCTGAGTTCTGATAACTGAATGACTTATACCTGAGTTTACTGATAACTTTATTACTAATAGTTGGGTGACTGTTTCTGACAGTCTTGATACTGTAGAACTGAACTGAGTTCTATACTGAGTCGGGTGACTGTATTTGACAGTCCCAATTCTACAGAACTAAACTGAGTTCTATACTGAGATTTAAACTAAAACTGTAGGAGGTAATCATCTAATCGACATGCCCCTCTCTAATTGATTGTGGTCCAACCTGTAACCCTAGCTGGAAGGGTATCAGTACCATGCCACGGGTAAAGACAAGTACTAAGTCTCCTCATCTGGCAGGTACTTTGAACGAGAATGGTGATACCCTTAATTGGCAGGTAGAACACCTCATCAACCCTCAACTGGTAGGTAGATGTCTCAACCTAAGCTAGCCACGTAGTTCTGAAATGCCAGGACTATTTCTAAAGATCACACCCTCTACTGGCAGGTGAGTCCCTATCCTTGGGTTCACTCGATGCTGAATCCTACTCCCAACTAAATAGACACTGAACTGATTTCTAAACTGTTCTAGGCTAGACTGAACTATTACTGATCATGTTAACTGACTGAACTGGACTGAGTTCAATGAGTACTATAACTGATTGAGTTCTATTTGTTGACTGGATATATGAGTTCTGTACTAACTAAATGTTGTTGTATGTGACATAATTGAGACTATTCTAAAGCTACTGTAATTCTAGGTAAACAACTAGATTTTCGGGTATTAGATACCCCCAGGACTCGATAACATGGAAACTAAAGCATAACATGATCTTGAAAAGCATTACAATGTTCATAACTCATTCATAGAGACATTTTATCAAAAACTTGTAAGATTTAAGCTTGTACATATGCTAGCATGTCATGATTTTCCCATTTAATCCACATGAGCAATTTATCAAACACTCAGGGAACATAATCTGTGCACATAATACTAATCTACATGTAGGCATCATGATTTTCACCCAACTTACAAATTCAAGGGCTTTAACATAAATTCATATAATACTACACACATGTCCAATAAATTTAGATGAATCTTGTAATAAATCATGAATTAGAAACCCAATTAACATCATAATCATGAATACATTCAAGCCTAACATGAAATTCATGAATTCAAAAAACTTGAAGTTTTAAAAGAGGTTCTTGAACTCCAAGTGTAGAAGAAAAATCGTTGGATGAACACCTAACATACCTGGTTGTTAATTCTCTAAAAGTTGAAGAGAATTTCTTAAAGCTTGAATCTTGAATTAAAAGCTGGGTTTTGTTTCTTGAGTAATTTTGAGAATAATGAGTGTTTTAGCCCTAAGAATTACTTAATCTCATATTTTTGGGGCTGAATACGGGTAAAAAAATAACCTAAATACCCCTCTAAATGTGGGTTTTTAATGACTAAAAATGTGCCATGTGACGTGCAAACTGACGCACTACGTCGATGGCATCAATGCGATGACCAACGTATCATGTCGAGTTCACATTGGTTCACTGGAATTGCACTGAAAGCTAGGGAAAAATTATCTGCTGATGCAATGGGCGACGCGATGTGTCGAGATTGCGTCGACCTACTATTTTGGTCACTTGAACATGGTTCAAATGAGGTTTGAAAAAGTACAAAACTCACCCGAAGTGACCTACTAACATTCTTGATCATGAATAAACCAAAATATCGCTATTTTAAGGTCATAAGGGTCATAGGATAGGATCTCCAACTTATGAAGGCTAAAATACTTCTAAGTATATTCACTTAGCTGGAATTTCTAAGTTTGGAACCTCGTTTCAAGATTTAACAGACTGAGTTAAGCTTAGAATTTGTGGGGTCTTACAATATTTCCCCCTGGGAACATTCGTCCTCGAATGAGACTGACTAAGCTGAGAAACACTGATAGACTGAGCTTACAAACTGAACATGCATATCTGATACATGAAATACCTGACTAAAACTACTGATAAGCTGAGTTTTCAAACTGAACATGCATATCTGATTCATGAGTACATGGGTGAACTGATTCATGAATGCATGACTATTATGAAGATTATATGCAACGTTAATGAATACCAAATTGTAACTGTAACTGAATATGGAACTGAGCAAATCTAAGGAAGACTGTTACCTTGCTGAGTTAGAGTTTGCGGAGAAGAGGTGAGGATACTTGGTCTGCATATCTTCTTCTTCCCAAGTAGCTCCCTCAATGGACTAATTCCGCCAAAGATCTTTGACTAGCAAAACTTCTTTGTTCCTCAGTCTGCAAACCTGATAATTGAGAATTTCGACTGGGATCTCTTTATAAGAGAGACTGTTCTGAACATCCATACCCTCTATAGGGACTACAACTGTTGGGTCACCTATGCACTTCTTTAGCAAGGAGACTTGAAATACTGGATGTACTGAAGCTAAGTTTGAAGGCAACTCAAGTTTGTAAGCTACCTTTCCATAATGGTTGAGAATTCGGTAAGGATCGACATATTGGGGACTGAGTTTCCCCTTCTTGTCAAACCTCTTCACTCCCTTTATAGGAGATATTTTTAAATACACATAGTCATTAATCTTAAACTCGAGATCTTTTCTTCGCACATCTCTATACAATTTCTATCTGGTCTGAGCAGTCTTAAGCCTTTCCCTGATCAACTGAACCTTTTCTAAGGTATCAAATATCAAGTCAGGCCCTACCACTACAGCCTCACCCACTTCAAACCAACCAATGGGTGATCTATATCTCCTCCCATAAAGTGCCTCGAATGGAGCCATCTGAATGTTGGAACGATAACTGTTATTATATACGAACTCAATCAAGGGCAAGTTGTCATCCCAACTCCCTTTAAAGTAAATGACACACACTCTTAATATATCTTCTAAAGTCTAAATGGTCCTCTTTGCTTGACCGTCTATCTCAGGGTGGAAGGCTGTACTGAGGTAAACTTGGGTGTCAAGACTCTTTTGGAAGGCTTTCCAAAAGTGAGAGGTGAACTACGTACCTCTATCTGAAATGATGGATAATGGAACTCCATGAAATTTGACCAACTCTCTAACATAGAGCTTGGCATAATCCTCGACTGAATAAGAGGTATGAATTGGTAAGAAATGAGCTGATTTGGTCATCCTATCTTTAATGGCCCAAATTAAATCATGTTGATGACGAGTATGGGGCAAACCCATCACAAAATCCATGTTCACTTCCTCCCATTTCCACGTGGGGATACTGAACCCTTGCATGGAACCACTAGGTTTCTGGTGCTTAATCTTAACCTACTGACATGAATAACACATAGTCACAAACTCTGCAATGTCTCTCTTCATCCTACTCCACCAATAGACCTCCTACAAATCGCGGTACATCTTAGTGACCCCTGGATGAATAGAGTAATATGTACCATGCACTTCTACAAGAATTCATTGCCTCAAGTCATCTACACCTGGCACACATAACTGACCCTGGAAATGCAGCACACCATCTCTCCCTTAGGAGAAAACTTCTACTTTTATATCTCTGACTGACTTTTTTCACTTGACTAAACTGGGATCTCTGTCCTGCTTTTCCTTTACTTTGGAAACCAGAGATGATTCTGAACTATTCTGCACCTACACACTTCCTTCTGCTGAATCGACTAAGCGGACACCTCGTCAGGAAAGCTGATGAACTTCTTGAACTAACTTCATCTTATCATCCTCCACGTGAGAAAAACTACCCATAAACATCCTACTGAGAGCATCAGTCACCATATTGGCCTTTCTCGGGTGATACAAGATGCTCATGTCATAGTCCTTCAACAACTCTAACCACCTCCTCTGACGTAGGTTCAGATCTTTTTGAGAAAATATATACTACAAGCTCTTGTGGTCTGTGAACACATCAATATGTACCCCATACAAATAATGCCTCCAAATCATTAAGGTAAACACCACAGCTGCTAACTCAAGATCATGTGTAGGGTAATTCTTTTCACGGGGCTTAAGCTTTCCAGAGGCATAGGCTATGACCTTACCTCTCTTCATGAAAACACACCCCAAACCAACTCTGAAAGAATCACAATACACCATAAACCTATCTGAACCTTCTGGTAGAGTCAAAACTGGGGTTGTAGTGAGTTGAGTCTTTAACTCCTGAAAACTCTTCTCATAAGAATCTAACCACTGGAATTTTACTTTCTTCTGAGTCAATATGGACATAGAGGATGAAATAGACAAGAATCCCTCAATAAACCATTGGTAATATCCAGCCAAACCCAAGAAACTCCTGATATCCAACGGAGAGATGGGTCTGGGCTAGTTTCTCACTACTTTAGTCTTTTGAGGATCCACTTAAATGCCATCACCGGAAACTATATGGCCAAGAAAATCTACTGACCTTATCCAAAATTTGCACCTATTGAATTTGGCGAACAACTAATGGGCTCTGAGGGCCTGTAACAATATTCTGAAATAGTCTGCATATTCATGTTCACTGTGGGAGTAGACAAGAATGTAATCAATGAAGACTATGATGAACATGTCCAAGTACTTCTTGAACACGCAATTCATCAAGTCCATAAGGGCTGCTGGAGCATTGGTAAGATCAAACAATATGACTAATAATTCAAAGTGGCCACACCGAGTTCTCAAATCTATTTTTAAAATGTCACATTCTCTGACCCTGAGCTGATGATAGCCTGATCTGAGGTCTATCTTGGAGAAGTAACTGGAACCCTAAAGTTGGTCAAGCAAGTCATCGATTCTGGGAAGTGGATACTTTTTCTTGACCATGACTTTATTTAGCTGACGGTAGTCTATACACATCCTCAAAAAACTATCTTTCTTACGCACGAATAGAACTGGTGCATCCCAAGAGGATATGCTGGGTCTGATGAATCCCTTATCTAGGAGATTCTTTATCTGTTCTTTTAATTCTTTGAGTTTTGCTGGAGCCATTCTATATTACGAAATAGAGATAGGTCGAGTATCTGGAAGAAGGTCTATTTTAAAGTCAATTTCCCTTTTGAGAGGGACCCCGGGAAGATCTCCAAGAAACACATCAAGAAATTCACATGCTACTAATACTGACTCAAGATTATGGGTCTCTGAACTAGAGTCTTAAACTCGAATGAGATAATACAAACATCCCTTAGATATTATTCTTCTCTCTCTAAGGTAAGAAATAAGCTGACCCCTAAGTGCTGAAGTACTACCCCTCTATTCAAGGACAGATTCATTCGAAAATTAAAAATGGATAATTCAGTTTCTGCAGTTAACTGAAGCATAGCATGAATGAAGCCAATCCATGCCGATAATGACATTAAAATCTATCATATCTAATTCTACTAAGTCTGCTAAAATGACTTTATGAGATACCATAACCGGACAGTTCTTGTATACTCGTTGGGCTATGATAGATTTACCCACTGGGGTAGAGACTGAGAAGGGCTCTACTAGGATTTTGGGACTGACTTCAAAGTCAACGACTATATAAGGAGTTATAAAAGACAAAAAAGCTCCTAGATCTAGCAAAATAAATGTGTAAATAATAAACTTGTAACATACCAGTGACCATATTAGGAGAACTTTACTGATCCTGTCGGGATTAGAGTGTATAGATTCTGTTTGGGCGCTATCCACTGGTGGAACTGGAAGCGGCACCCTGCTTATTTGGCGACCGAACTGAGCTGAAAGATGATTATACTGACCCTGAGAACCCGACTGAGGACAATATCTGACCCTATGGCCTGTCTTTCCATATCCAAAATTTATATCACTGTGGCCAACCCTACAGATATCCTGGTGGTTTCTGCTATATTTCTAGTAAAGAGGGTTTGTTTGGGCACTACTAACACTACCCTGAGGTTTAGGGACTAGTGCCCTATCTCTATTATCGTCTCTGAATTTCAGCACTGAAGCAATGGCTGAGGATGGAGCTGGAACGAAGTATTTTGGGCAGAACTGAGAATGATTTCCACCTTCTGACTTAGGCTGAGCAAAGTTAAAGCTACCTGTTCTATCTCTCTTATTCTCCATCTCTTTCTCCCTATTCTTAGCCTTCTCTATCTGCTGAGAATGGACCATGATCCTGGATATGTCCATCTCCTTAATCAGCATTGCGGTCCTACACTACTTGACCACACTATTAGATATGCCAGACACAAACTTACTTATCTAAGATCTGCTATCTGCTACCCATGAGGAGCGTATCTGGCTAGCTGAGTAAACTTGAGAGAATACTCTTTCACTGTAATATTGACCTACTTCAGATTAATAAACTCCAAAACCTTGTCTTCCCTCAACTCTAGTGGGAAGAACCTATCCAGAAAAAAAGTGGCAAACTCCTTCCATTCTATGGGCCCTGTATTTGCGGCCCTCTCTGCCTTTCACTGCTTGAACCATAAGTGAGCCATATCCCACAACTGATATGCGGCCAACTCAGCACTCTCACTAGCTATTACCCCATAATATCTGTAACTTTCTGCACCTTCTTAAGGAATTTCTATGGATCCTCATCTGACTTAGACTCGATAAAGACTGGACGGTTTATTCGGGTGAAGTCCCAAATTCTAGCTGCAACAGTATTGGCTACTGGATTGGACAGAATAGCAGCTGGTAATTCATTATGGGAAGCCACAGAATGAGCTACAGTGGTGAAAGCTGCTCTGAATTCTGTATGGGAGACATGCTCATCCAGGGTATCTGTCTGAATAGGCGGAGGTGTTGGCTGATTTCCTATTCTCCTTCAGTTGTTCTTTTTGGGAGGCATGTTATGTAAATGGAAGTAAGAAAAGAATTAGATGAGAGTGTAACTTGAGCTCATGATCACTTGCATGATATGAATACTAAAAAAAAGGAAACTTTTCCTCAAAATGCCTCATAGCCTCTTGTCCATAAGTATGGCACACTACACACTCATGCACAAGACTCTACTAGATGCGACATTCAGACTTTCTAGGACTCTGTTAAACCTTAGGCTCTGATACTAAGTTTGTAATGCCCCGAGTTTGCACCCCAGATTCCACACGGTACTTACGACCTCAATGGACCACAAGCTAACCTATGACTGATATCTGCTGTGAGCACTAAGTAACAATACTTAATAATTATAGAAAAATAGGTTGAAATACCATAAGTTTAAAAACCTAAAATACTGATAAAGAATACCAAATGTAATAATAATTTGTACAACTGAATACTGTCAGAAAGTCAAGTCTAAAAGCCCCTATCTGTCTGAATATAGAGTTAATGGGACAAGTCCCCAACTAACTCTGACTATTGAAATAAACTGAATACTGAAATAATAAAATGATATGATAACTTTATCCTCAAACTATAAAGACACACCACTAGTTATGCTGCTGATAGTCCAGATTGCTAAGTGCGGTCAGGAGCCATGCGTTTGAACCTACGATATAAAATATCATAGTGCAAAAGAAAAAGTATGTGTCAGTACTTTGAATGTACTGGTATGCTAAGTGAGGTAGGCTGATATGCAAGGGTTCATGTACATAAAAAATAATTATGAATAATATAAATACAACGGAATGAGAGTACATGTATAACTAAAACTGATGAAATACAGTTTATGCAATACTATGCACATATCTACATATGTTGTGATTGAGATCATAGTAACACTGGACACTGAGTTCTGATAACTAAATGACTGATATCTGATTTTAATGATAATTGTATTACTGATAACTGGGCACTATTTCTGATAGTATTGATTCTGTAGAACTAAATTGAGTTCTATACTAAGTTGGGTGATCGTGTCTGATAGTCCTAATTCTGTAGAACTGAACTGAGTTATATACTAAGACTAAAATTAAAACTGTGAGAGGTAATCATCTAACCAACAAGCCCCTCTCTGAACTTATTAGGGTCCAACCTATAACCCTAGCTGGAAGGGTGTCAATACCGTGCTACGAGTGAAGACAAGTGTTGAGTAACCCTCATCTGGCAGGTGCTCTGAACGAGAATGATGCTACCCTCAATTGGCAGGTAGAAAACCTCATCAACCCTTAACTGATAGGTAGATTTCTCAACCTACGCTGACTACGTAGTTTTGGAATGCCAGGACTGCTTCTAAGGATCACACCCTCTATTAGAAGGTGAGTCACCATCCTTGAGTTCACTCGGTGCTGAATCCTACTCCCAACTAAATAGATATCGAACTAATTTCTATACTGTTCTAGGCTAGACTGAACTGTTACTGATTATATTTACTGACTAAACTGGACTGAGTTCACTGAGTACTGTAACTGATTGAGAGTTATGAGTTCTATTTGCTGACTGGATATACTGAGTTCTGTACTGACTGAATGCTACTCTACGTGACATTATTAAGACTTTTCTGCAGCTATTGTAATTCAAGGTAAATAGCTAGATTTTCAGGTATTAGATACCTCTAGGACTCGATAACATAAAAAGTAAAGCATAACATGATCTTGAAAAGCATTACAATGTTCATAACTAGCTTATAGAGACATTTTATCAAACACTTGTAAGATATAAGCTTGTACATATGCTAGCATGTCATGATTTACCCATTTAATCCACATGAATAATTTATCAAACACCTGGGGAACATAATCTGTGCACATAATATTCATCAATATGTAGGCATCAGTTTCCACCCAACTTACAAATTCAAGGGCTTTAACTTAAATTCACATAATACTACACCCATGTCCAATAAATTTAGATGCATCTTGTAATAAATCATGAATTAGAAACCCAATAAATATCATAATCATGAATACATTCAAGCCTAACATGGAATTCATGAATTCAATAAACTTGAAGTTTTAAAAGAGATCTTGAACTCCAAGGGTGTAAGAAAAACCCCTGGATGAACACCTAACATACTTGGTATTTAATTCTCTGAAAGTTGTGGAGAATTTCTTGAAGCTTGAATCTTGAATTGAAAGCCCTAAGGTTTTTGGTAACACCCCGTATTCAAGTACATGTATTGGCATATTCAAGTATATGTATTGGTCTTATTTATATGGAATTAATTTTCTTATTTTATTTATACCGAAATTTGCCCGTCAATGGTTCCATGCGAAGGTTATTGAATAAGCTTTCCAATGATATAAATATTTCCAAAAATGGATAGGGTTCGGATATAATCAAGCATGTTCGAAACTATAAAACGGTGGCCGGGATATTTGCGAATAGTAAATGTGCTGGAAAATTTCTTGCACATAAACTACTGAGGCCAGCCGAATTTTTGAGTCAACTTTGAATGATTATAAATCCCTTAATATAATGAACTGGGAGATCTGCGACCTATGAAAATAAATATCTTTGAGTCTTCTTTCCAATGCAATTTGTTTCATCCAAATCCAACGTCTGAGTAAGGAGTTATACTTGTTTTACTTCAGCCTATCAAAACAGATTTTTATGGTCAACTTCAAACGACCATAACTCCTTGTACAGGATGAAATGGGTGGCCTACTTTATATGAAATGAAATCCCTTTGAGTTATGTTTCCAACGATACCAATTTCACCCAAATCCGATATTGGAGAAAAGAGTTATGGTCGATCTACTTTAGCTTATCAAAACAGTCCACCAAAGGACAGATTTGACATTATTTAAATTTTAAAGGCATTTTGGTCATTCCCTATTATATTATGGATGGGAATATGTGTATATATACATGTATATGAGTTTAAAAACTCATTTTCATCATCAATCATTGAGAAAGAACAAACCCTAGCCAAATTTGACCTTTAAATTACTTTTGATTCAACCGTAGAAATTCCAAAGTAATCCGATAACTGCGTTTGTCATCTCGAGAGCTTGGAACGGCACCTATTATTTGTGCAAACAGGATTGCATAATCAAGAGGTGAATTCTAGGGTATGAATATTGTTTGCCTTTGTTCTCTTCCATATGTATATGTGTGATAGAGGATTATATGTATTGGTTGTTATTGAAAGGTGATGAAAATAGGGTTATGGACTATTTTGCAGGGTTTGGTTGTATTGAATTGTGGAAGGTGGATATGGTAATTGAGTTATGGAATGTGGATATGGTGATATACTATTGAATTGATGATTATTTATGTCTATGGCTCAATTTGGTTTAATGGATTGGTTGGAAGGATAAATGAATCCAAACTTAGTATTGGAGGATGTATGAATATGCATGGCATGTGAATGTAATTGGAGTATAAGAGGGTTAAAGTGATACCCTTTATGGTGTAATTAAGGCTTACTACTTAACCACTAGTTTGGTGAATTCAAATAATTGAATTGTGACGTTTAGTCGCTAATACTAGATTGCTATATATGTTCATTGTAGATAAGTAATCTGAAAAAACGAGAAGTCCATTTGGGACTAGTATTGAAGGTTGACAGTAAGGTATGTAAAGCATACTCTATACCATATCTTTGGCATGAAAGTGAACAATTGACCTATTAACAAAGTTTCCAAAGTTATTCAGTAACATGTGATCCATAATGGTTTTATATGATGTCCTACATTACCAATGAACTTATTTCCACCCTACCAGATGTCAAGACATTCCAATACTTACTTGTTTTTCAAATCTTACATGTTTATTGCACTAATGAATGTCAGAAGGTATCCGGTTACTCAAACAAGATCCATGTGCTATTAATGACTCCAAAACGTTTCATTGATATACCAATAAGTTCCTACTTCATTGTTATGACATTGATGACTCCAAAATACTTCATTGACGTGCCAATGAGTTCTTACTTCATTGTTATTGCATTGATGGTCTATTTATATGTCTCTTATTGATGTATCATTGTTTCAAAGTATCAAAAATGCGGTGGCAACCGAAATAATAATCTCAAAGATTAATTGAACTAAGTGATGGAAGTTCTCTCTTATCGGGTGGTATCCCAGGGGCATAAGCCTATCATGGGTCGATCCTTATTTATGTGTTTATGGATGGTATCCCAGGGGCATAAGCCTATCATGGGTCGATGCCAGTTGATATGTACTAGAGGCAGCCTAATGGTCACAGTACAGTACAGTAATGATTACAAAGATGATAAGAACGAAGGTAAAGTGATTGAATAAATATAATGTATAGGTTGTCACAAGTTCTAGTAAGTGTGGTCCACTCCTATTATGATTTATTCACTTGTTTCTAATTTCTATTGAGCTCCTATATCATATGTGATTATCTACAGCTTTACATACTCAGTACATATTTTGTACTGACGTCCCCCATGGGGGACCTGCATTTCATGCTGCAGGCACAGGTACCTCAGCTCATACACCGCACAAGTAGGAGCCAGGATATCCAGCTACTTTTGGTGAGCTCCAATTTGCTTCAGGGCTTTTCGTGTCATATCCAATCACTTTTGGTATTGTATAGAAGTTAGTTATATGGCGGGGTGTGTCCCGACCTTAGTTAAACTCTGTGTATTGTTTAGAGGCTTTGTAGGCCTAATGTACAGTCAAGGTGGTGTTTTGTTAGAAGACGTGATGGCTCCAACGGCCAAGTATTGTATATACATATATATATGTGTGCTCGAGCTTATACAAGTGATTATTTCCTCTTATATGCGACATGATGCTATCCGAATTTCAGATTGTCATAGAGGTATGCATGGGAAGTATAAGGTTATGAGCTGGTTCTCCCGGGCCTCCTCGGTTACGGGTGCTAGTCCGCCCCAATAGGATTTGAGGCGTGACATTTTTTTCTTGAGTAATTTTGATAATAATGAGTGTTTTATCCCTAAGAATGACTTAATCTCGTGTTTTTGGGGCTGAATACAGGTAAAAAAAAATGACCCAAATACCCCTCTAGACGTGGGCTTTTAATGACTAAAAGTGTGCCTAGTGACGCGCAGATTGACATGCTACGTTGATGGCATCAACATGATGACCAGCGCGCCGCATCGAGTTTGCGTTGGTTCACTGGAATTGTACTGAAATCTGGGGAAAAATTATCTGCCGATGCAATGGGCGATGCAATGCATCGAAATCGCGTTGACCCACTATTTTGGTCACCTGAATATGGTTCAAATGAGGTCCAAGAAATTCCAAAACTCACCCGAAGTGACCTACTGACATTCCTGCTCATGAATCAACCAAAATATTGATATTTTAAGGTCATAAGGGTCATAGGATAGGATTGCCAACTTATGAAGACTAAAATACTTCTAAGTATAAACACTTAGCTGGAATTTCTAAGTCTGGGACCTCGTTTCAAGCTTTAATGGACTGATTTAAGATTAGAATTGTATGGGGTCTTACAATATTTCCCCTGGGAACATTCGTTCTCGAATGAGACTGACTAAGCTAAGAAACACTGATAGATTGAGCTTACACACTGCACATGCATATCTGATACATGAAATACCTGACTGAAACTACTGATAAGCTGAGTTGTCAAACTGAACATGCATATTTGATGCATGAGTACATGCGTGAACTGATTCATGAATGCATGACTATCATGAAGATTATATGCAATGGTAATGAATACCAAATTGTAACTGTAACTAAACATGGAACTAAGCAAATCTAAGGAAGACTGTTACCTTGAGTTGAGTCTGAGTTTGCAAAGAAGAGGTAGGAATACTTGGTCCACATATCTTCTTATTCTTCCCAAGTAGCTCCCTCAATGGACTAATTCCACCAAAGATCTTTGACTAGAAAAACTTCTTGGTTTCTCAGTCTGCAAACCTAATGATCGAGAATTTTGATTGGGATCTCTTCATAAGAGAGGCTGTTCTTATCATCCATCCTCTCTATAGGGACTACAACTGCTGGGTCACCTATGCACATCTTTATCAAGGAGACATGAAAGACTGGATGTACTAAAGCTAAGTTTGAAGGCAACTCAAGCTCGTACACTACCTTTCTGAAACAGCTGAGAATTCGGTAAGGATCGACATAACGAGGACTGAGTTTCCCCTTCTTGCACTTCCTTCATAGAAGTGATTTTCAAATACACATAATGACTAATCTCAAACTTGAGATCTTTTCTTCGCACATCTGCATCTGATTTCTATCAGCTCTGAGCTATCTTAAGCCTTTCCATGATCAACTTAACCTTTTTTAAGGTATCGAATACCAAGTCAGGCCTTACCACTGCGGCCTCACCCACTTTAAACCAACCAATGAGAGATCTACATATCTTCCAATAAAGTGCCTCGAATGAAGCCATCTGAATGTTGGAATGATAACTGTTATTATATGCGAACTAAATCAAGGAAAAGTGGTCATCCAAACTCCCCTTAAAGTCAATGAAACACGCTCTTAACATTTCTTCCAAACATTGAATGGTCCTCTTTGGTTGACCGTCTGTCTGAGGGTGGAAGGCTGTACTGAGGTGAACTTGGGTGCCAAGACCCTTTTGGAAGGCTTTCCAAAAGTAAGAGGTGAACTGCATACCTCTATCTGAGATGATGGACAACGGAACGCCATATAATCTGACCAACTCTCTAACATAGAGCTTGGCATTTTATTTCTATTTAAGATGATGGGTGACTATTTTTGACAGTTCTAATTCTATAGAACTAAATTGAGTTCTATACTAAGTTGGGTGACCATGTCTGATAGTCCCGATTTTGTAGAACTAAACTGAGTTCTATGCTAAGACTGAAACTGAAACTGTGGGAGGTAATCATCTAATCGATATGCCCCTCTCTGAACTGATTGAGGTCCAATCTGTAACCCTAACTGGAAGGGTGTCAGTACTGTGTCACGAGTAAAGACAAGTGCCGAGTTACCCTCATCTGACAGGTGCTCTGAATGAGAATGGCGGTGCCCTCAACTGGCAGGTAGAATACCTCATCAACCCTCAACTGGCAGGTAGATGTCTCAACCTATGCTGGCTACGTAGTTTTGAAATGCCACCACTATTTCTAAGGATCACATCCTCTACTGGCAGGTGAGTCCCTATCCTTGGGTTTACTCGATGCTGAATCTACTCCTAACTGAATAGATACTGAACTGATTTCTAAACTGTTCTAGGCTAGACTAAACTATTACTGATCATGTTAACTGACCAAACTGGACTGAGTTCAATAAGTAGTATAACTAATTGAGTGTTCTGAGTTCTATTTGCTGACTGGATATACTGAGTTCTGTACTAACTGAATGCTACTGTACGTGACATTACTGAGACTATTTTGAAGCTACTGTAATTCTAGGTAAACAACTAGATTGTCGAGTATTAGATACCCCCAAGACTCGATAACATGAAATATGATCTTGAAAAGAATTACAATATTCATAACTCATTCATAGAGACATTTTATAAAACACTTGTAAAATATAAGCTTGTACATATGCTAGCATGTCATGATTTCCCCATTTAATCCACATGAGCAATTTATCAAACACTTGGGGAACATAATCTATGCACATAATACTAATCAACCTATAGGCATCATTATTTCCAATCTCAACTAACCAATTCAAGGGCTTTAACATGAATTCACATAATATTACACACATGTCCAATAAATTTATATGAATCTTGTAATAAATCATGAATTAGAAACTCAATTAACATCTTAATCATGAATACATTCAAGCCCAACATGGAATTCATGAATTCAATAAAATTGAAGTTTTAGAAGAGGTTCTTGAACTCCAAGGGTGGAAGAAAAACCCTTGGATGAACACCTAACATACCTGGTTGCTAATTCTTTGAAAGTTGTGGAGAATTTCTTAAAGCTTGAATCTTGAATTGGAAGCCCTAGGATTTTGTTTCTTGAGTAATTTTGAGAATAATGAGTGTTTTAGCCCTAAGAATGAATTAATATCATGTTTTTGGGGATGAATACGGGTGAGAAAATGACCCAAATACCCCTATGGATGCAGGCTTTTAATGACTGAAAATATGCCTAGTGACGTACAGAACGACACGCCGCGTTGATGGAATCAACGTGTTAACCAATGCACCATGTCAAGTTTGTGTTGGTTCCCTAGAATT
Organism: Capsicum annuum; assembly: GCF_002878395.1. Classification (NCBI taxonomy): domain Eukaryota; kingdom Viridiplantae; phylum Streptophyta; class Magnoliopsida; order Solanales; family Solanaceae; genus Capsicum; species Capsicum annuum. Next base: position 41,296,709 of record NC_061115.1, read on the forward strand.
ACACTGAAAGTTGGGGAAAATTATCTATCGATGCGATGGGCAACACGATGCATCAAGATCGCGTCAACCCACTATTTTAGTCACCTGAACATGGTTCAAACGAGGTTCAAAAAATCCAAAACTCAATCAAAGTGGCCCACTGACATTCCTGATCATGAATCAACCAAAATATCAATATTTTAAGGTCATAAGGGTTGTAGGATAGGATCACCAACTTATGAAGGCTAAAATACTTCCTAGTATAAACACTTAGCTGAAATTTCTATATCTGGGTCCTCTTTTAAAGCTTTAACAAACTGAGTTAAGCTTAGAATTTTGTGGGTTTTACACTAGTATTGTTTCCCAAATTACACCTATCAAAAAGCATAAAGCGATCGCTGAATTAAATATAGAACCTAACAAGGTTGGGATCGAACCCACAAGAAATAGGATAAAATTTGATCAAGTGTTTTTCTAGGTAACTGAAAAATAAGTAAAAGAGGTGGTTTGTAAAACAAAAGAGCAATAGTAATAATTATTATTTATTGGAGTTGTAATCAATATAAAAACATACTAGGATTGTTATCCCCATGACTTCATAACTGCACAAGTTTCTCGTGCTACCAATCTATTTCAGTGCATTGCATGTAAAATCTAACAAGGTAGGTTTATCTAAAGGTCACTTGATCTTGCTTAGATGAATTTCACTCTATTCCTCTCGGACTTCGAGTGTCATATTATTAACCTTTGTTCTTGATCTCATATTAACCATTCCTCTTATGGCTCAAGCTATTATATGAGGGTTGACAACTTTAAATCTTTATAGTTATTTTCCTATTCTATACATCTCTCTCATGAGCAATTTTATATTATAGGTGAGTTCCTAACATTTGCAACCGTTAGAAGAGCAATCATAACAAAGGAAATACCAATCCGTAAAAGCACATCGATCTAGAATTACTTCTCACTTAATCCATTTTATAAAGTCATCATGATTCCCACAACCCTAGTTGTAATATTTAGCTAATCATGATTGCAAGAACACAAGAAAAATTCATAGATGAAAATATGATTATGAACTTACAATAAAAATAAAACTCCAAAATCTCAACTTGAATTAAAACCCTAGAAAAAATGTTCGTAATATTCCATGAATATGCCTTAGAATCTCATAATGTTGCAAAATATTAAGTAGTGTGTAAACATGTAAAAATAATCCTATAAGAGTATTTATAGACAAAATAAATACTATTCTAAACAAATAGGAAATCTGAGTCAATGGCCTCAGATGACAAAAAGGTACAATCATGGGTAGAACCCATGATCGTCTTTGGGTGCTCAAGGTTTAGCTCATGAATTTTAAACTTTAGATCCTCACTGTATTGTCTCAATGCAAATTCATTTTATAAACCTATGACTGTATAGTATTGTCATCTGATCGGCCTACACTTCAAATTCTGAGGCTTGCAAATCTAGAACCCCTTCCCATGACCTCATGCTACAATTGTTACTTCAACATATGGTTATGGGTTGCTACTGTATGATCCTCTTTACTTAACTACTATGTATTAACTTTGAATAGTCTTCCTATGATCACTTTGTACGATAATGCAATCAACATACGACCGTATGATCCTTTCGTCTGAGTGACTTCTTAGACCACCCTCTGATTCTTGGTACGACAGGCTTGGTATGACGTAGTGAGATCCTAAGGTCATGGATTTGGTTGTTTGATTCTCCTTAAGTTAAATTTTTATCACTTTCCTTCTCTGAGCCCATTTATCCTGTAATCATGCAAAAAACCATCTAACCCACAGAAAAATATCCTCATACTTGCAATATTCATAGTGTTAAGCTTCTTAAGTGTCGTAAATGCATGCATCAACAACTTCAAATTAGAAAGTTTGCATGTACTCAGGCAAACAAAATAGATTAGACTCATCATGAATCTTAACTTATATCAACATCAAGATCACTACAATAGTCGCTTTTATAAAGCCAATTTTCACACATGCAAACAACATAAGTAATTTTTGAACCCTCCAAGTTTCAAATTAATTAATGCAGTGCATATGCAAATAGGTACCCTAACACAGTGGGATAAGGATAGGGAATTACATTGTGAGTAGACAAAGTAACACTTAGATTAACATACTACCTTAACAATCAGTAACTACACTACAACCCATATTCTCTCACAACAAATAATTCCCCTAATCACTTAGTGTGTGCAATGAATTTACCAAACTGGGACAAAATTAAATCTCTCACTCTCATAATGAAGTTATGGCATGTACCATTTGATACTATAGGCTTTCCCTTATTTTCTGTACTTTAGCTTTTGGACTGTCGAGTTAGGATCACTATAGGTCTTTTCTAGGCTTGTAATATAGGCTTGGATATGGGTGTGGTATATTTGGTAAAGTGGTTTATTCCTTCTTGGAACTACACTACTTTTGGATCCAATTTTCTATTTTTTTTATATTATTCACCCTTTTTTTGTTTCACCTTTTCTAATCGTTGTGGACTCTGGGTGTTGTTTATTTTTATAATAAGTCATCTCTTTGTTTTCTTTTCTCTTTTTCTTTTTCTCTTATGGCACTCAAATCCCTTTTTCTTTTTCTAAGAATTCTAGATACCCAGTTTCTACGCACCCCCATACAATAACCACCCTCAACTTAGGCAATTTGCCTAAGTTGAGGTACACAGTATCCAAGGAGGGACCAGGACCAAAGAAGGTTCATTGTAGAAAATCAGGAAGGTGAATTGGATAGTTTAAAAAAGGTATATTAAGGCTCAAAGTTAGGTTCAAGGGATATATTATCATTTTGTAGGTCATTTAGGCTATTATGTACTGTTTAAAAAATGGCCTTATATTTTTCTAACCTCATATCCTAAATCCTTTAGCAATACTAACCTGACAAGTTCTAGATCCCTTACACACTCCGACTACGTAGAAACCTCACATACTCATGGCTCAAGGCTTTAGTCTAAGTTACTCCCTACTCCATTTTTGCGAGGCTAGCTAGGTTATTATACAAACTATCCTAGTTCTATATCTAGATCCTAACATTTTTAAATCACATGCACAACAACACAAAATAAAACAAAAATTTTGAAGAGGTATTTCTTCAAAACATTTAAAACAGGATCGCATGCTTTATTCATTGTGATTGTATCAAGTTTTCATGATTACTCTAAGTTACACAGAGAATGATGAAACAACACATAAGTAAGATCAAAGCACCTGAACATACATATAAGTAAGATCAAAACACCTGAACATATCAGTTCTAACTGTGATAGTGCAACCGAGGGAAAAGAAATACAGCAATAAAAATCCTCGACTGTGGTACACCTCTAAACCCACATATAAATCATGCAATGTCCCTATTGCATGAAATTATGAAAATGTAAATCAAGTTTAAGGGAAATACCTATGGTACTGTAGACTCCAATCGAACTCTGATCATGTGAGGACAAAGATGGGTCCCCAACCTGTTGCTCTACTTTAGTGGCCTTGGATATGGCTGCGGCACTCATAGATAAGTGGCACAGGTGGTGGTTGGTGCACTCAAGGTACTCAAATTGGGGGCAATATCTCACCTTCTCCAATAGTTTCAACCATATCTGTAGTAGGTGGTATCTATCCTTCCTCTAAAATCACCATCTTAGAGGTTTGACCAGCCATCTTCTTCTTTCTTCGCTTCTTATTCTTCTTATCAAATTTTGTATTTCTATCTCAGTTTGACTCAACACCTCTCTTTCTTTTTCGAGGCTCCAAGACTCCACCTGTCTCCTCAATATTTGTCTTCTTTATATCCTGGTAGAAGTATAAAAATTAGGAATTAATGAGTCCACAACCACCGTAAGAGCTGCCAATGAATGCACTGATGGTGGTGGAGGTAGTATAGCATCAACCCTCCCAAACTATACCCTAAATTCTTTATTAATCTCTATAAGGTCTACTCTAATATTTGTTATGTCCATTTCATAGACTACATCAATCCTAGCCATTATTCAACTCTTAAATTTGTCTGCTCGAGTTTGCACTTCCTTTACCGTAGCTCAAATCTCATCATTGACATAGGGATTAACCCCAAACCTCTAGCTTTTTAATCCTACAATTGTGTAAAAGCATCCTTCGTATGATCTCTTATACTTGTGATATTAAAATCAATGTGTAATATCCCGAGACTGCACCCTAGACATAATATGGTGCTGAGAACTATTAGCAATCCCAAGCTAACCTATGATACTGGTATAATGTATGAGTTATTAATTAAACATGTATGCTAAACTTACTGAGCAGAAGCATAATTATGAGATAATCTATTTCAATGAATTTTTGTTAAAAACTTGTAACACCGATTATATAAAAGAAAACTAGAACTGAATACATCAACTTTAATTGACTCTCTATGAATCTTTTACTAATACTGACTATAGGTAGCCGGGACAAGCCTCTCAACTATACCTAATCAATACAAATGACTCAAAAATGAAATACTAGAACCATAACTGACTTGAGTCCTTGAATTAAGAGAACTCATCACCTGTTAGCTAGAAGCTGTGAAGTACTTGATCATGATTTTGTGAGCTAGAACTGATACCTATATTATGAAACAATGTAGCCACATAGAGGTATATGCAGTCAATACTTATGGAATATACTGAGCATATGGAAGTGCATGCAATAAGTAAAAATGATATACATTGTAAAATAAACATGCATGCCAAGTTTATATAAATTCACCATGTCTATGAATAGAACTAAAAGCTAACAGATCATAAAGCATAAGTAGTAAAACATAATCAAGTATCTCCGTGAGTCATCATACTTAGATTCAAAAATCAATATTTTTGTGGGAGATTCTTATAATCGATATGTCCTATTTAAGCAACATGGAGCCCAGCTTGTAACCCTTGATAGAAGGGTGTTCGCTACCTTTCTAGGGTAAGCAACTATGATTGGTGTGAATTTACTCATGAGAGAAAGACACTCTCAACTGATGAAGACTTCTTCTAAAAGGAGACACTCTCAACTGACAAAGACTCCCTCCTTAGCCTAGGGTGGCATGTTGTTTGGGAATTTGGATGCACTGAACACGTATTCCCTAGGTGCTAAATACTATTCCCAAAATCATACCAGTTCTTATAATATATCAACTCCACCATAAAGTAAGCATACGAGTTTGTAAGTCTGAAAACCAATCATGCTTATGTTTCTAATTCATGTTCGTAAGTAAATATGTAAATTTCATATTAATTCTAAGACAATAAGATCAAATTGAAATCATAACTATGTTGTAATAGCCTACAGTCTATGATTAATAGATCAAAACATGATAATAATACACAATAACCTTAAAAATAGATATATAACATATCCCTTAATCACAATACTTAAAATACTTGAGTAAAACCATGGAAATCATGCATGAAATTGAGGATAACTTAATAGTATAACATGTATATAAGAGTTCAGAAATACTCATTAAATATGTTCATGAATGTAAATATGTCATGAGGAACTACATTTAAGCTTGAAATCACATATGGGTAAAAACTTTAGGTCATGGAAATTCATGGAATTATGTATTAAAAACTATAATTTGGATATGAGGATGAAAGGAGATCCTCATTAAGCACCCATACACCTGGAATTACTAATTACTTAAAGGAACATTTGAGTTAGGATCCCTTGAGGTTGAATTTTTGAGAGAAACCCCTATTTTTGTGTTCTGGAAAGTTTAGGAGGAGAATGAATGATGAATTCTCTTAGGAAGTAAGGGAAAAACATATATCTATAAGTTATAGGGTCATTTAGGACCAAAGGGACTAATTTACACATAATAAATCAGAAGTAAAATGGAACTTTATATTTTCGTGACCCCTAGCATGGCATGACCTTAAAACGGTGCACAACTAGCATGTCATTGTGTTAAATCGAGCATAACTTCCATGTTACGCCTATATCATGGACCCCTACTGGTTCTCTCACCAAATGCACATAACTTTTCACTCCAGTATTGAATTAAGGCGAGATTAAATGAGTTGGAAAGAGGACTCAAATAGCTTTCATTTGGTGGGTCTTGAGCTCCAAAACTCTATATATTCTTGAATTTATACTCATTTAAAGTTGACCCTTGTAGGATCAGATACTAAAAATCAATCGATAAAAGTGATCTCCACTCAACTTTGCTCTAAATATTTTATATGACCACGATTAGCATCAAAATCAACTTATTCACTAGGTAAATTATCATAACACTTATCTATGGTTAAAATAATCATTTTTGGGACTACAAATATGAGACAAACAATTAGAAGCTTAGCTAGGAGTTTGTGGAGTGTTACATAATGTATATCTAATTGGAAAGTCACTAGATGTGTCACCCCCAACTACATTTGGAATCTTAAGACCTTTTGCTTGGTCAACTGAAGAGATTATACCGCTCTAATATTTGGGACCTATGCACTCCTCATCAACTGAGTATGAGAAAGAGGAGAGATAATGTTATACTAAACTGGAGCACTTTCTCTCAAATTTCTTTCATTATGATCTATAGGATATCCAGCTTTACTCTGAAAATAAAAGCAACTGCTAGGCAGGCTTGGTCTCACCTAGTATGCTCTCATTTTTTGTAGGTGTGATTCAGTGCCTAACTACTAAACACCAGACTTTGAAGGTAAACTTTGAAGTACTCTTATAGATTGTAGTCCCATTGATCCATGGGGTATTTTCACCTGCTTCAGCAATATGGCCCACTAGCCATCTGTATTGTATCATCTTATCATCCATACTTAGCATATTTACTCTCTTCAAATCATTCATCACAAAGTCATACTACAGAGTCTCCCCATTAGGCTCAAATGTTTCTCCAAACAAGTATCTTGAGATAGCCCTGATGGATATTCGACCTCAGTGTCTCAGACCCATATAGTGTCAAGTCGGGACTACTTCTTATGTCCTTATCCTGTCTCAAAGGAGTCATATATTTTATCATTACTGTGTAGTTGTCATAAACCTACCACACCAACTTGGACAAATAGTTTTAAAGGGGTCTTTTAATCCACCCAACTCATACTTCTCAAATTCATGTACTAAGCCTAGAATTTTTCGGAGGGACTCTGGCAGGATATAGGGTTCTTGAATGCTCCTCTTCTTATTTCCCTAGTTTGTCACTGACCCTATTAATGTAATTGTCCCAGATTGGGACTGTAAAGACTCGAGGCTACCTTCTATTCGCGATAATGGTGTTTACGATCACTAGTGACCACAAGCTAACCCATGAGATGGTACCTGTTGTGAGCACTGAGTATAATAACAAAACATATATGCAAAAGATATACTGATAAACATAGTCATACCAATCAGAATACTAAAAGTATAACTGTCAAATTTAAAACAACTAATAATACGTACAGGTTCGGTAATTGAATAACCATCTAACTAGCTATCGAATTATTTAAAAAGCCTCTAACTGAACTATGGAGTTGATGGGACAAACACCCAACTAACTCCAAATGACTGAAATAGAGGAATACTGAAATAACTGAATGAAAGATAAAATTGTCCTCTAAATATAAGGACTCACAAAAGTTGTTGCTGTAATACTGAACTATCTAAGCGCAGTCAGGAAATTGCGCGTCTGAACCTATGATATAATCCATCATAGCGCAAAGAAAGTATGCGGTCAATACTTTGAATATACTGGTATATGAGATGAGGTTAGGTTGAAATACATGGTTTAACCATGCATAAAGTAATGATTGACTGAATAATATGAGATAACAGAGTAAGCATGCATGAAAACTGAAATACAGAGAATGCAAGACCAAACATATATATATTTCTGAAATAATCATAAAACTGAAATACTAAAATCTAATAACAGAATAGCTTAGAATCTGTATACATTAGTCAAGCAAACCTGAACTAAGACTATACTGAATACTGTACTGAGACTATAGGAGATAACTAGAATCGACATGCCCCAAAGCTATTATTAGGGTCCAACTTGTAACCCCAGTTGGAAGGGTGTTAGTACCGTGCCATGGGTACTAACACTGGTTGTGTGGATCCACTAATTTGATGTCACGAAGGACTAGGGTGTCATTCCTATCTGATAGGGACCCCTCAAAGTCTATAGTGGTGCCTTATGTCAAGAAATTAGGGACTGCTACTAACGACTTATGCCTAACTAATGGGGGAGACAAGTGACTCATGCCAATCTAACGGGGGAGACAAGTGCCTCATGCCTAACTGACAGGGGATATAAGTATCTCATGCCTAACTAACAGGGGATAGGCCATCCCTATGTTCACTCGGTGATAAGTTTTACTCCCAACTGAAAGACACTGATTCTGAACTGAACTAAACTCAACTGAACAAACAACTGATCATAATAACTGATTGAACGATAATACTCATGGTATATCTGAAATCATTCTGAAGATATTGAAATTATGTAAACAAATAGGTATTGGGTTTTCATTACTACCAACATTGATTGGAAATAACAATACAGACATATGACACTTTAAAAATCATAATAAAGGATCATTGCTCAAAATCCAACATTTAGGCATTTCATCAAACACATGGGAGTCATGAATTCAAGAATGGGAATGGGTAAAGCATGTGATTGGAAACAGAGTTACCATACTAAAATTGTGAATTAGGAATTTAACATGAGGATTCCAATACTTAAATCGTATAGTGGCTCATTCCATTATAAAACACTTGTAACATAACTTATAATCAAAATCAATAACAACTTTATGGAGACAATTCATCATAAACATGTAAGAACTCATAATTTGATATCAATAGAGGTTTGTTAAACTGTATGGGAGAAAAGGGCCAATGGATGAACATTACACATACCTTAAAGCCCTTATGCTTAAAAGAGAAACACAATCTTGATGCTTTTCTTGAAAATTCTTGGATTAGGGAACTTGAATCCTTGGTTTTCTTAAAGAGGAAGGAATAAAATTGATGAACTTGGGGGGAGGATTAGGGTTTGTTTTTTAGAGGTAATTGGAGAATATAGGCATGTAATACCCTAACTAAAGCTTTAATTCATTTTTTTTATGAATTGGGTCGATGGAAAAACTTAACTACCCCTTAGGAGATTAAATTCATAGCTGGAATGTTGATTGGAAGGCCACCACGATGCGATGAAGGGCTCATCACTATTACCACCACGATGCACCACTCGTGCAGTGAAGTTTTGTAATCAAAATCTAAAAACGATCCGATCCTCATCCGAAAAATCCAAAACTTCCCTAAGACATGCTCCTTACACTCCTGAACATGATTTAACTCAAAAACCAATATCTTAGGGTTGAAAAAACTCATTTAAAAATCCTCAAAGCTAAGAGGCTAAAAATAAGATTAAGTCCCCAACACTTAGTGAAATTTTCAGGCTTTAAGCCTCTTATGCATGTAACTAGGAGCTGAACTAAGCTAAGTATAATACGGGGCATTACAATATCTCCCCCTTAGGAACATTCATCTTCAAATGAGACTAATTAAGCTGAGAATATTGGGGAAACTTTAATCACATACTGAGCATGCATAACTGAAAAAATGATGACATGGTTGGGTCTGAAACATGATACATGACCTAACTGAATATCATGAACTGAACTGATTCCTTGAATACATGCAATGACATGAAAACGGTTAAAAGGCCGTGTTAGAAGCGAGAGAGTCAACTTATAAGTTACTGACTTAGCTGAAATACTAAGGAAAGATTAAGATAAAGCACGAGGAACTTATGAACTGAATCACGACTGAATATCTGAATCAGAATCATGATGTATAAACTTAACTGAATTCACAATTTACATAGATGCAAACAAACTATCTCTTGGAATAGCAATATTCATGAAACTTCTTATAGTAAGACTAGATTGGAGGATGGAAAACTATAGAAACTTGTCTGTCTGACTGGTAAACTGAATTGATGGTTATACTGACTGAATTACACTAAAAGCTTATACCCAACTGGAGTATTTCTATAACACTATTTCTAAGAAGTTATAATAATAGTAGGGAGCAAAAAACTTGGGCATGATCTGAATAATATATATGAGTAAGGACTCTTAATATGGCTATAACTCCATAACATGGAACATAGGCCTATGAAACATAAATTGGAGTTTCTATTCCTTAGACAACGCAACTGCTACTCTCTAGCTTAGACATACTCCTCAAATACTCCCTCAACTATACATTCTATTTTAATTCCGCACTTCATTTGAGGCTACTAAAAAAATTTACATGGGCACTGATAACTCTATCTACTGAAGTATGGAGTTATCCTACTGAAGTATGAGATGGACTGAATTCTCTCACAATGTTCAAGCCTACTCAAATCTACAAAGTGCACACATAACACTGTAATATTAGCCTGAATCATGAATACAATACACTCTGCATTTTCACAACTTCTCATCTCAAGAGTAATTCTTCTTACCACTTCAATAACTAAATTCAACCTCTTACTAAGAATTCACTAACGCACAATGCACCCATCCACTTATATACACCAACATGACATTCAAGCCTAATATCATAACCACTTATGAACTTCTAGGCAACCAACCCATCAAAGCATCGTTTTGTACTCTCTAATAATTCTGTCATTAACAACTTCCATGCGTTATTCTTAAGAAAATCACACACAAATTTCAACTAACCATGACATATATCAAAAAAATTGGCCTCAATATTACTCCACACATATAACATTAGATCAAAGAAGTATTCAAAAATCTTTCCTTAAACATGAAATATTTACTCTCTCCCATCTAAACAATTATTCATCACCAGTACCATTTCATAAGAAGAGGTCACTGAAAGGTTAAAGCATGAGGACCTGAAGCATGAAAGAATACTATGCATAACTTGGATGCTTAACTGGGGCCTGAGAAATAGAGTATCCATGACCTGGATTCATTACAGAGATAAAGAATAAGGATATACATGACATAATCTGACTTTTACTGATCATTAAGAGTGTAGCATGAATACTGGAACTGAATATACTTTAAAGCATGAGTACATAAGTCATGAGCTGCATGACCTGAGTTTGGAGTTCATAAATTTCATAGAATATGATTCATATAGCTGAGCAAACTGGAACTCCATATACTAGAAATTAGAAGCGTACATAATTCTATGGAAAGTTCATGAATATGAGTTATGATCATGGGGATGACATGTAAGGCATGAGTATATATCGTAAGGACTGAAGTACAAAATTTACACTGAGATAAGAATGGGTCAGGAATCTTCCTCCCCTACTGATGTTCTACAACATACTGGCATCACTATTGAATCTGAGAGCCTGACTTGGTTACTTATTCTATCATCTCTACTTACCTATAAGCCATCACTCGAAGTCTGTGGGACTCTTTTGATAAACTCTAAGCTAAACTGCAACCACTTTACTCTAAAGTTTGAAATGTGACAATACTCATCACTAACAAATACACCCTAAAAGACTACACTTGAAAGTGCAAAACCCACTCCTAATACTTCCTTTTGAGATACAACTCTTAACTTTCTATGGCCCAAATGGTCATCAAACGATAGATTTAAACACTACCTACCTTAAGATCTTCATTAGTATCACCATACACTGAGTTCACACTATCAAGAATTTCAACACTACCTTTTATTAGCTCAATCTTCAGAGATTCAAACTTAGATTCTAATACTTAATATGGATATCCCCAAACCCTTAATGAACCATGCTAACTTTCTTCACAGCCTACTAATATCACATCTCTAAATCACACCCACATATTCATACTTAATTTTAAATCGATAAACATAAATTCTTGCATATGCTATTCCAAGACTTCTAGTTCACCTATCATACAACTAACCCCATGGATACAATATCTACTAAATTCAAATAACACTATCCTCACTTTACTACTGCTAAACTTTTGGGTTCATGCGTACATACAGCCTATTCTAGTACTGTCCACTGGTGGCACTGGATTTAGTGCCCTGCTGAATCGGGCGATCCATTGAAATTGAAGGACGACTGGACTGACACTGCTGACCACTCTTTGGGCAGTCTCAGACTCCGTAGCTTGGCTTGTTACACCCAAAACATACCTCACTACCGGATCTACATACACCCTTATGATTTCTACCACACTCTTTGCAAAGTGGATTGGTACGACCACTATTCACACTACCCTGGGTCTTAGAGCCTGGTGCTCTATCTCGATTGTCATTCCTGAACTTTGGCATTAGAGCACTAGCTAAAGAAGGAGCTAGGGCTTAGGATTTTTTGTGGAACTAGGAATGGTTACCACTCTCTGACCTTGACTTAAAATTATCTATTTTGGCCCTCTTATTCTCTCTTTCTTTCTTCCTATGCTTTTCCTTCACACTCTACTGAGCCTGAACTATTTGCCTAGATAGGTCAACAACCTACTGATCATTCTAAAAACTACTAAATAAGCAAAGGTAGTAAAAGTAGCTTTAAATTTGGCATAAGAGATATGCTCATTCAAGGGATCTTCCTGAATAGGCGGATCTGCACACTGCTTATCTTTCCTTCTTTTGTTATATATTTTGGTAGGCATTATCTATAAAAAGAAGAAAGAATAAGTCAGAAAGAGAGTTTTAAATAGATATTATGCTCATTTGCATGACATGAATACTAAAAGAAAGGAAACTTTTCCTAAAATGCCTTGTAGCCTCTTGTCTATAAGTGTGGTGCACTTTACACCCTAGTACAAGACTCTACTCAACACAGCTTTTCAGACTCCCTAGGACACTGTAAAATCTTAGGCTTTGATACAAAGTTTTTTCATGACTTAAGGCTACCCCTAGTCATGAAAATAGTGCTTACGGTCACAAGTGACCACAAGCTAACTCATGAGCTGGTACCTACTATGAGCACTGAGTATAATAGCAACAAAACAGATACGCAGGAGATATACTAAGAAACATAGTCATACCAATCTAAATACTAAAAGTATAACTGTCAAATTTAAAATAACTAATAATACTAAAAGGTCTGGTAACTAAATAGCCATCTAGCCGATAGTCTTATTGTCTAAAAAGCCTCTAACTGACTGACTGCGGAGTTGATGAGAAAAACCCTCATCTAATTCCAACTGACTGAAATAGAGGAATAATAAAATAACTAAATGAAAAATAAACTTGTCCTCGAAAAATGAGGAGTCACCACTACTGCTGTTGCTATAATGATGAACTATCTAAGCGTGGTCAGGAAATTATGCATTCGAACAAATGATATAAGATATCAGAACGCAAACAAAGTATGCAGTCAGTACTTTGAATATAATGGTATATGAGATGAGGTTAGGCAAAAATACATGGGTTAACTATGCATAAAGTAATGATGGATCGAATAATATAAGATAACTGAGTAAAGATGCATGAAAACTGAAATACTGAGAATGCAAGACCAAATATTTATATATTTCTAAAATAATCTGTAAACTAAAATACTAAAATGTAATAACTGAATAGCTTAGAATATGTATGCTTTGGTCAAGCAAAACTGAACTAAAACTATACTAAATACTATACTGAGACTGTAGGAGCTAACTATAACCGACATACCCCAAAACTATTGTTTGGATCTAACCTATAACCCCAGTTGGAAGGGTGATAGTACTGTTCCATGGGTACTAACACTGGTAGTGTGGATCCACTAATCTAATGTCCCAAAGGACTAGGGTGTCATGCCTATCTGACGGAGGACCCCTCAAAGTCTACGGCGGCGCTGTAGGTCTGGAACTTAGGGACCGCTACTAATGTCTCAAGCCTAACTGATGGGGGAGACAAGGGCCTCATGACTAACTGATGGGGGATATAAGTGCCTCATTCCTAACCGACGGGGGAGACGCCATCCCTACATTTACTTGGTGATAAGTTTTACTCATAACTGAAAGACACTGATTCTAAACTAAACTCAACTCAACTGAACAAATAACTGATCATAATAACTGATTGAATAATAATACTTATGGTATATCTGAAATCATTTGAATATACTAAAATTATGTAAAGAAATAGGTATTAGGTGTTCAAAACCCACCAATATTGATTAGAAATAACATTACGGACATATGAAACTTTAATAACCATAATAAAAGATCATTGCTCAAAACCCAACATTTAGGCATTTCATCAAACACATGGGAGTCATGAATTCAAGAATGGGAATGGGTAAAGCATTTGATTAGAAACATAGTTACAATATTAAAACCATGAATTAGGCATTTAACATGAGGATTTCAATACTCAAATCATATAAGGGCTTATTCCATCGAAAAAGACTTGTAACATAACTTGTAATCAAAATCAATAACAACTTCATGGAGACAATTAATCATAAACATGTAAAAACTCATAATTTGATATCAAAAGGGGATCATTGAACTCCATGGGTGAAAAGGGTCCATGGATGAACATCACACATATCTTAAAGCCCTTACGCTTGAAAGAGAAACACAATCTTGATGCTTTTCTTAAAAATTCTGGGATTAGGGAACTTGAATCCTTGGTTTTCTTGAAGAGAAAGGAATGAAATTAATGAACTTAGGGGAGGATTAGGGTTTTTTTTGAGAGGTAATTGGAGAATATGGGCATATAATTCCCTAACTAATGATTTAATACATTTTTTTTACAATTTGGGTTGATGGGAAAAGACCTAATTGCCCCTCAGGATATTAAATTTGTAACTGGAATACTGATTGGAAGGACACCGCGACACGATGAAGGTCTCATTGCTACGCGCCACTATTACGGTGAAATTCTAGAATAGAAATCCAAACAAGACCCAATCCTTGTCCTAAAAATCAAAAACTTCCCCAAAACATGCTTCTTACTTCCCTGAACATGAATTAACTTAAAAACCAACATCTCAGGATAAGGAAGACTCATTTAAAAATCTTTAAAGTTAAGAGGCCAAAAATAAGACTAAGTCCCCAACACTCAGTGAAATTTTCAGGATTTAAGCCTCTTATGCATTCAACTAGGAGTTGAACTAAGCTAAGTATAATATGGGGTATTACAGGGACTACCCAATATCTCAGATCCATGCCCATTTATGGTGGGGCAGCAACAACACCCTTAAAGGATTCAGCATTGGACTTATCCTCCTCCATCGAGGAACTCTCTTCTTCAGTATCCTCAGTGTTACCTCTTGTTCCTTCCCTCTTCAGACTGGGAAGGTTTTCTCAGGGTTGTGGCCTCGACCAAGGCCATAGATTTCATGGTCGAAGCTTGTTATATCTCTTTTTCCTTAGCTCTCAGTGTTATTTTTCTAAAAAATTAGTAGAGAAGTCTACCTCGGTCATAATTGAGCTGTTGTGCTTACTTTTCATGGTCAGAGGTGTGCACTAGGGTGCACTCTTATTGGAGATTTCCTTTTGTAGATTTGTTTGTTCCTTTGGTGCCATTTTACCTGTATGGGAAAGAGTTTTTTATTAATTTTTTTAAAAGATATGAAAAGCTTCAGTAAATGTATCGATAAATCTTCCTACAATCATGTAATAAAGGCACTATCATGCGTTTCTATCTTAGAAAGAGTTCCACAAAAGTACTAGAAAGATATACCATCAAATGATTGGATCCTACAATAATGAAATATAAGTTGGATTGTACCTTTCGATCAAGGATCATCACTATAGTACTAGGGGTATGTCACATCAGGCGAGTACATGCCGTGATTGTACTTAGATAGGACGATTATTCTCTGTACTCATAAGATGAGAAATTATAGGATTTTAACTAAGATCCCACAATGACCCAAGCTATGACTGTATGTAAATACCATAATCTATGTTAGTGTCATGGAGTACTCTAGTATGTGATAGGTATCAAATTGCCAAAGGGACCTTAATTTGACCTTTATTGACCATACTTAGCAACAAATGGGTACTCAAACTTCCCTATTGTTGGTACCCATTCAAAATCTCTATTTTGAACCTATTTTAGCAATGTAGGTATTACATTAGATGACTCAATAGAAAATAAGAACACCTATGTAATGAACTTACAATTTTGTTTCAAGCATGTGGTTACTTCAGAGGTTAATGTAAAGTAGATAGGGTGCATAAAATTGAGGTGGATATTCTTGGCTTTTAATATTTTTATCATTCCAACTAGTGTAGAGTGAGTTTGAATAAGGGTTTAGGTCAACCAAGTCGAGGTTATAGGGTTTAAGAATTAAATTTTGATTTGGGTTAGGTCGGGTTTAATGGTTCATTAAAGTGTATAAACCCAATAGACGACTGAAATATCTGTGCATTAAATGTAACCATGATCATGACTCATTTTATATAGTACGGATAAAGAAAACTTACCTGGGAACCTATGGATCTTAATAAAGACCGTGATGTATAACCATAATCATTCCTTAAACTCGTATATTTGTTGCCTATTTTGATGATCTGCAGGAGTTTTTTCAAACGATGGAAACCACGACTATGTCATCTAGGTACGATTACAGTGACCCATCATGGGATCACTCTAAATTTTTCAACCTTCAGGACTTTGACAAGTCTCTTAACATGACTGAACCCGAGATCATGGGATCCTCCCAAGATCGTACAATTCTCTCACGGTTTCAATCCTGAGTATAGTCCAACAACTTCTTTTCCTTGCTCAATTCCTGCACCGATAACAAACATTACCCTACAAAATATAAAGTGCAAAACATGGGTTACTTCCCAAGAAGCGCTCAGTTTAACATTGCGGCACGACATGGCTAAGTTGGTTACTCAGACTTCACAAACTAGCCCATGGATTGCCTCCCATGAAGCACCCAATTTAATGTCGTGGAACAACTGAGATCCCTTGACCACTGAAACTTCTTCAAGGTTAAATTTCTCACATGCCCTTATCTCTTCTGTAGTTCCTGCAGATTTCTTCACACATTGACTATTAACCTTGAATAGTGCACCTTCATCCCCTTTTAGTTCAATTTCATCGTGCAGAAATAGTCGCATCACAATGAATAGACTAGACCATTTAGACCTCATGTTACTAGGAAATAGGCGAAGTCTAAAATTGTACAGCAAGACAAGGTCTCTCAGATGAAATTCTCTATATTCAATCTTTTGGTCATGGTACATCTTCATCTTTCCAAGTACAAAGTTAATCTCTCATAGACGTGGAGACCAAATTCATCCATCTCATTCATCTATTCTAATCTCAATTTTTCCACATCATTCTATTCCAGATTTAGCCTTTTTAATGCTCACAATGCATTATGTTCAAGTTCAACAAGCAAGTGGCATATATGTTCAAGTTCAATAAGAAAGTGTCATACTATGCCATACAAAAGTTGATATGGGGGAGCACCTATTTCTTAAAAGTTGTCCACCAAGCCCACAATACATTGTCCAACCTTGTTGCCTAGTCTGTCCTATTAGAATTCATAGCCTTTGCCAAGATAGACTTGATTTCCCGATTGGAGACCTCAACTTTCTCACTCATCTATGGATGGTAAGATGTTTCCACCTTGAGTTTAACATAATACTTATCTAACAAGGTTCTCAAAATATGAATGTAAAAGTGCGAGCCTCCATCACTAGTTATAGCTCAGGGAATATCAAATCTAGAGAAGAATTGTTTTTTCAAAAAGGCTGTGACACTTCTTCCTTCATTGTTTGGAAGCGCAATTGCTTTCACCCACTTGGAATCATAGTCCACGGCCACCAAGATGTACTTAATCCTATATGAGTGTGAAAATGGGACCATAAAGACAATAACCTAAATATTAAACAACTCAGGCTTAAGAATAGTCGTCATTGGAAATTAGTGTCAACGCGAGATATTCCCTTGCCTTTGCCTTTGGTCACAAGCCCTAGAACTATCATGCTCATATTTCTAAATAGTGGGCTAATAATTACTACATTGCAAGATCTTATGCACAATCCCCATATCACTGTGATGACCCCCAACGATGATTAGTGACATGCCTCTAAGATACTCATCATCTCAACCTCAAGAACACATCTTCGAATCATGCCATCTGTACAAATCCATAACAAGTACAACTCATCCCAAAAGGACTACCTTACCTTATGCATGAATCACTTTTGTTACTGAAATAACATATTTTTTGGAACTAGATCACTTGCCAAATATTTGGCAAAATCTACAAACCAGGGAATTAAGTCTTATAATGCTACCAACAACTGCTCACCTGGAAAATTATCATTAATTTTAAGTTTATCCACTAGTTTTAGCATTGCCTCTTCCTCAAGGCATGATAAATGGATGATTACTTGATTCTTAGTCCCCTTTTGATCCTTGACCTCAAAGTTGAATTCCTATAAAAAAGTACCCATATAATCTACCTTAGTTTTGCATATTTCTTTGCCATAAGGTATCTAAGAGATACATGATAAGTATTCACAATCACGTTTGTGCCAATCATGTAAGACTAAAATTTTTCAAATACAAATACAAAAGCAAGCAACTCTTGTTCAATCACTGTGAAATTCTTCTGAGCAAGATTAAGTATTTTGCTAGCATAGTAGATGGATGTAAGATATTCTCTTTCCTTTGACAGATATTCTCTTTGCTTTGACTTAGAATTCACCTAGCACCAATAGCATTGTATGTTACCTCAAATAGTAATGCCCAATCCAGAGACACAATGATAGGGACTGAAATCAATTATCGTTTAGACACTCGAACGCTTTTAGACACGCATCATCCAATAGAAATTTTTACAATATTATCCAAAAACTTTCATAATGGATTCATAATTTTAGAGAAGTTCTTAATGAATCATATATAGAACCCAAAATGTACCCAAAAACTATGAATGTCCTTCTTAGAAATTGGTGGGGGCAATTTATCAATCACCTCAATCTTTGCCTTGTCAACCTCAATCCCCTTCTTAGAAATCTTATATCCAAGTATGATTCCTTCTTTAACCATGAAGTGGCACTTCTCCCAGTATAGCACCAAGTTTCATTCCCTGCTTCTTCTCAGAACGTTGGCAAGATATGCCAAACAATTATCAAATAAGTTACCCACAATTGAAAAGTCATCCATGTAAACCTCAATAGTGTCATCCACTATTTCTAAAAATATGTGCATCATATAATGCTAAAAAGTAATGGGCACATTACATAGACCAAATGACATCCTTTTAAATGCAAATATCCTATATAGACAAGTGAAAATAGTTTTTTCTTAGTCTTCAGGGGTAATAGAAATATAATTATACCCCAAAAAAAATCTATAAAATAATATCACCTTCTACCAGTAATATGATCTAACATCTAGTCCATGAAAGGCGTAGAAAAGTGATCATGCTCGATATATGATCAACTTTCTATAGTCCATACAAACATGACATTTAGTAACTAGCCTAATTGGAATTAGCTTATTATTCTTATTAGAAACCACAATGACTCCACCCTTATTTTGCACACATTAAATCGGGCTTACCCATTTATTATTAGAAATCGAGTAAATAATACTTGTATCAAACCACTTAATGATCTTTTTCTGCATAACCTTTTATAAGGGTGGATTTAATTTATGTTGGTACTCAATGCTAGGTATACAATCTAGCTCAAGTTGTATTTTTTGAGTAAAAATCCTAGGTGAAATTCAAATACTATCAGCAATGGACCATCTAATAGCCCTTTTGAATCATTGCAAAGCAAACACTAAAGCCTCAAGCTGCCACTTAGTAAATCAGCTGCAATGATAACCAAAAAGGTGTTGTTTTCCCTAGAAATACATATCATAAATAATAAGGAAGGGTTTATAAGAGGCTCCTTAATAAACTGGGTTACTCTGTTCTTCAGATTAAGATCCAGCTTCTTTGGTGCATAAGTGTATTAACCCCTACCAACAAGTGCACTCATATCTCATCATATTCGTCAATGCCATCACTGTTAAAATTCATTATTACTACTGCAAGTGCCTCAACATTGAGTATTTTCTTATTAGGAACTACCAACTCATCCTTATCTATGGTATCTATCAAAGAAATCATGCGTATATCCTTTGGCTGCTTTATGGACCGACATACATTAAATGTAACCTGCTCATTATTCAACTAAAACTTCATCTGGACAGTTTACATATCAACCAAAGCCCACCTAATCTCGAGAAAAGGCCTTCCTAAAATAGAAATCTAATGCCAAAATAAAAAATTTATTTGCTATGTTAGTTGTATAGGGATCAAGAATAGAAGAATCTAATAATGATGGAATTGATGAAACTACAATTATTTCTATAAGTGATTCAAACATAGAGGTAGAATATATTAACTCTGAGGTAAAAATTCTTGATTTAGATAAAATATTGCATCTTCATTCTAAAAAGAGACTTTTTTCATTGATGAATTCTCTGATTGATGATTGTTATGAGCTAACATCTTACAGTGGTCAATTATTTAGTGCTCTTAAAAGTTTAAAGTTTGATTACATTGATCTTGAGACATGAAAGAATTCCACTGATACAAAAAATTACACCTTAAAGGAATAGGTCAGTCGACGTGGTTCATCTAGCGTGGATCTAAAATCTAAAAATTGCATTGCTGAAAAAAAATAGAGCCATGAGTGAAAATCAGCAAAACATTAAGTCATAAATGAATTAATGCAAAAATAATTTTTTTGTGAAAGAGAAAAAGTCTGAAAGTCAAATCTAGAAGTGTGTAAGTTAAAATTAAATCTCGAGTGAGTAAATACATAGACCTAGTCTTCTATAATCATAAATAAGCTAGGTGGAAGGACTCATAATGAAATGGCAAGTTTAGGTTTTCATAAGGAAATAGTTGTTACTAAGGATTTGTGTTATATTTGTGGACAACTTAGATATCCCACTATTGAATGTCCAATTGCAATAGGTTTCATGATTAAAAGTATAAAATTGGATAAAGGAAATTGTCCCAAATTTATTAAAAGAAATAGGTCTACTAACTGGTTGCCAAGATGGACAAAAGGAGTTTGATTTATCCCTTTTGATCATAATAAAGGACCCAAGCTTGTCTGAGTTCCTAAACTAACCTCTGATTGTTTTATAGGTTTGAGTGAAATTAAGCAAGCAACCATATGATATAAATAGTGCTTGTTTAATACATATGAATGAGTTAAACTTGTACTACCCTATTTTTCAAGATCTAGACCTATCAAAAGATAGGCTATTAACATAGCTTTCCAATTACACAAGTCTCGCCTAAATCTAATATAGTGACAAAAAGTTATGAAAATTTCCCAAGGGACTGTCAACTTTCCTATAACGACAACTCAGGTAGCTACCCATTACTAGATGTAAAGAGTCATTAGAAGGAAGACATTATCACAATAGTGAAACCTCCAAATTTCAACCCAGGGATAATGACTCTACCCTACGACTCGTGATCAGTGACAACGATTCATTAGGTTGATTCATTACCATAATAGTAGGAAATCTAGAAAATTATCTCAGACATTGAATACTTCTATTGACCCATTATCAGATCTAATGAGTGATTAGGAGGGGGAGTCATGATTATAATAAAAAAGATGAGACCTCAAAACCTCAGGTCATGACTCTAGACCAATCATAATGAGTCGTGATATGAGCTGCGATGACTGGAACTAGAAATTTATGCATGATTTTAAGAAGGGCATTTTGGTATTTTCCCACTCTTTTAACCCCAAACCCACATTGTTTGGTCACTCCAATATTATTTATTAAGGGATTAAAATACCCTAATATTTCATAAACTCCAAAATTATTATGCTTAACCAAAAAAGTGATTTTCTTCTTCTCTAAAGCAGACTAGGTTTCTCCAATCTCAATCATAGGTTCCAAGCTATTCCCTAAGGAATTCACTCCAGGTATGTGGGATTTCATCAATGGATTCCTTCCACCCATTGAGTCATAAAGACACCCCAATTCTCAAGTATATTTTCCCTTAAAGTTGGGTTCCAGGTTAAATGTGTTTTCTTTAAACTCTTTAGTTTATTGTGAAATAAAATTATAAATACGTGCTTGCCAGCAGAAATAGCATCTTTCATGTTCAAAAATATGAATTTAATTATCATGACATATTTTTGAGTTTATGGGTTTAAATTGTGAATTTACCCTTAATATCAGTAATGTGAACATGTGTAAAGCTAGCGGATTATGAACACCCGATACCTAGGAATTCAGTTATATCTATCAATTTGTATGTTATTGAGTACTTCAGATTTATACATGCATTGTTATGTATAGAATATCATGACTTGAGCATATCAGTTATCAGTTTATGTATCAGTTAATACTTCAGTGTCGTTCAATTGGGAGTAGTACTTAGCACCAAGTAAACGCAGGGATGACAGCTAACTCATTAGTTAGGATTAAGACCGTTTGTAGCAGTCCATAAGTTCCAGAACTACGATGCTACTATAGGTTATAAAGGGTCACCCATCTATTTAGGATTGACAACCTAGTCCTTTGGGACATCAGTTTAGTGAATCCACACTAGCCAGTGTTAGCACCCTTAATAAGGTACCGACACCATTCCAACTGGGGTTATAGGTTGGACCCTAATTTTTCTTAGATTGGGGTATGTCAGTTATAGTTAGCTCCCATAGTCCTCAGTTTATGACATAAGTTCATATTTTATCTTTAGACTTTGCATGACCTTGCTTCTAGATATACAACTTATTCAGTATATGTTATTATGTTTGGTCTTGCATTTATATTATCATGTTTATGTGAATCCATATTCAATTTACATCCAGTTAGTTTTCCATCCTTCATACTCAATACATTCAAAGTACTGATCGTATACTTCTTTATGCTATATTATTTCATAATATAGGTTCGGGCATTCAGTACCCAAACCGCACTTAGCACATTCTTATTCTGCTTAGATACAACTTTATTGAGTTCCCATCAGTCGAAGACTGGTCTTCATTTGTTTATTTTCAGTACTTTTATTTATTTTAGCTAGTCAGAGTTAGTTGGAGACCTGTCCTAATAGCTCGTATGATTTAGAGGCTTTCAGACAGTTATACATATGTCACTCTTATTTCCAGCTTTGACTGATTTTTAGTATTTCATAATGACTATTTCATCTGTTATTTATTTCAGTTCAGCTTTTACCCAAATTATTATTAATATCTTTAAGTAGTAGTAGTTTTTGCCAGGACATGGGTTAGCTGGGGGTCACTTGTGACTCTAAGCACCGTGTTATGATTGGGGTAATCTTGCATCATAAAAAACTTGGTATCAGATCACAAGGTGGTTTAAAGTGTCCTAGGGTATCTGAAAGCCTCTTTGAGTAAAGTCTTGTTCATGGGTGCGAAGCGCGCCACACTTATGGGAAAGATGCTACAAAATATTTTAGGAAAGAATTACTTTTTTCATTATTCATGTCCTCTAATGGATTGTACGCTCTATTAAAATTCTTCTTCTAGCTCATCCTCTACCCTTATACAGAAAATGTCTCCTAAAAAGGCTAACAAAATGAGGAATGGGGACAAGCAAGCACCAACATCTATTCCGAAAGACCCTTTAAATGAGTAGGTCTCTCATGTTGAATTTAGGGTTGCCACAATATTAGCCCAATCTATGGCTACTCAGAATAATCAGCCAATTATTGCCCCAGGCAAACCAATAGCGAATATGATGATAACTTAAATCCAAGACTTTAATCGGATGAATCCCCCAATTTTATTTTGATCTACACTTAGGGAGGATTCCCAGGAATTTTTTGATAGTATGTAGAAGGTGACTAAAATAATGGGTGTCACATCAAGTGAAAGTGATGATTTAGCTGCTTACCAATTACAAAGGGTGGCTTACACCTGGGTTAAGTAGTAAAAGGAGGATAAAGGTGCTGATACAGGGCCTATAGAGTAGGATGAATTTATTACTACTTTTTTTGGATAAGCTCTTCCCACTTAACCTAACGGAAGAAAAAATACAAGAGTTTATCATCTTAAAGCAGGGTAGCATGAGTGTAAAGGAGTATTCACACAAGTTTATTTAGTTGGCGAAGTATGCTCCAAATATGGTGGTTGATTCTAAGACCCGAATAAGAAATTTTTTATTTGGTGTTTATGATGAATGGTTAAGGAGTGTAGGAAGACTTTGTTGATTAAGGATATAGACCTCTCTAGATTGATGGTTCATGCTCAGCAGATTGACAAAGAGAAACTAAAGGAGAAGGAAATAGAAAATAAGAGGTTTAGGATAGGTAGCTTTAATTTCTTTCAGCAGAGGTTAGATAGTGGAAACCATTCCTAGTTTTGCTAGAGATCTTCAGTCCCAGCCCCATCATTTTCTAGTACCCTAGTTACTATATTTTGACAGGATACTCATGATAGGGCACTTGACTCTAAGTCCTATGGATGTGTGAATAGTGTTTGCACCAACCCAATCTGTAAGAGGTATGGTAGGAACCATAAGTAAGAGGCATAGTTGGCAGTGATGTTTGTTTTGGCTGTAGAAAGATAGGACACAGTAAAAAATATCCGCCGATTGTGTAGAAAGGTAGAAATGATCAACAGTAGAGTTAGACTAACTCATCAGCCATTTTAGTAGGTCACCTAAATTAGCAGGGTGCCACTCTAGTGCTACTGGTGGACAACGTGAGAATAAGCTTTATGCCCTTCAGACTCGACAGGATCAAGAGGTTCTCCTAATGTGGTTGCTGGTATGTTACAAGTCTTTTACCTTTATGGGTATGCATTATCAGATCCTGGGGCTGCACTTTCTTTTATGACTATCTATATAGCAAAAAATTTATGTGTCAATCCTAAAATACTAGCAGAATCTTTCTCATTCCCTAGTCTAATCATTAGTTCTATTATAGCCAGGCGGGTATACAGAAATTACCCAGTCATAGTGTCCCAGAAAGTTACCTTAATCAACCTTTTAGAGCTAAAAATGACTTATTTTGATGTTATTCTTGGCATGGACTAGCTCCTCTCTTTCTATGCCTCTGTTGATTGTAGAAATAGAGTAGTCCAATTTCATTTCCCGAATGAGCCAGTCTTAGAATGGAGAGGTAGTACCTCAGTGCCTATAGGTCAGTTTATCTCTTTCCTAAAGGCAAAAAAATGATTTTCAAGGGGTGTATTTATCATCTTGTTTGAGTCAAGGACTCTAGGTCCAAAATTTTGAGTCTTGAGTCAGTTCCAGTAGTAAGTAAATTTCTAAAAATGTTTCTTGAAGATCTGCTCGAAGTTTCTCCTGGGAGGAAAATTGAATTTGAAATAGATTTCCTTCTAGATACCTAGACTATTTTAATTCCACCATATAGTATGGGTCCATATGAGCTTAAAAAATTGAAAGAATAGTTGAAAGATCTCCTCAATAAGGGTTTCATTAAGCCAGTGTCTCTCTATGGGGTGCTCCAGTTCTATCCATGCACAAGAAAGATGGTTCTCTCAGAATGTACATCAACTACCACCAATTTAACAAAGTCACCATCAAGAATATATATCCCATCCTTAGGATTGATGACTTGTTCAACAACTTTAGGGTGTATACTATTTCTCTAAGATAGACCTCAAATCCCATCCCCAGTATAGTCACTT
This sequence comes from Capsicum annuum, assembly GCF_002878395.1. Lineage (NCBI taxonomy): Eukaryota > Viridiplantae > Streptophyta > Magnoliopsida > Solanales > Solanaceae > Capsicum > Capsicum annuum. The sequence goes on from NC_061115.1 coordinate 41,322,257, forward strand.
TGAATATATGGTCATGTTTTTTGGACTAACAAATAATCCTGTAGCATTTATGGACTTGATGAATAGGGAGTTCAAGAAGTACTTAAATATGTTCATCATAGTTTTTATAGATTCCATTCTCGTCTATTCCCGTAGTGAGGGTGAGCATGTAGACCCATTTAAGGATTGTTTTGATGACTCTCAAGGATCATCAATTATTCGCTAAGTTCAACAAGTGTGAATTTTGGTTAAAATTGTTAACTTTCCTTGGTCATACTATTTCTAGTGAAGGTATTCAAGTTGATTCTAAAAAGACCAAAGTAGTAAGGAACTGGCCTAGACTAATCAATCCATTAGACATTAGGAGTTTCTTGGGTTTTAGCCAGTTACTACCAATGGTTTGATGGAGGTTTTTACTCTATTACTTCTCCCATGTCTAGACTGACTCAGAAGAAGTTCAAATTTCAATGGTCTAATTCTTGTGAGAAGAGTTTTCAAGAATTGAAGACTAGACTCATCTTTGCCTAAGTTTTGACTCTACTAGAGGGTTCAGATGGTTTCATGGTATATTGTGATGCTTCTAGAGTTGGTATTATTTTGGTGTTGAAGCGCGGGGTAAGGTTATAGCATATGCCTCTAGATAACTCAAACCTCATAAGAAGAACTACCCAACTCATGATCTTGATTGGCAATAGTGTCTTTGCCTTAAAGATTTAGAGGCACTACTTTTATGGGGTTCATGTTGATGTTTCTACTGATAACAAGAGTCTTTAATATATTTTTAGTTAGAAAGATCTAAATCTTTATCAGAGAAGGTGTCTAGAATAGTTAAAAGACTATGACATGAGTGTGTAGTATCACCTCGGTAAGGTCAACATGGTGGCCGACGCTCTTAACATATTGTCTATGGGAAGTGTTGACCACATTAAAGATGGAAATAAGGATATAGTTTGTGAGGTTCATCAGCTTGCTAGGTTGGGAGTTTAGTTGGTTGATTCAGCAAAGGTAGTGTGTGGGTTCAGAATAGTTCAGAATCATCATTGGTTGCCAAGATAAAGGAAAAGCAAGATAGTGATCCTGTTTTGTCTAAGTAGAAGGAGGTAGGTAGGGATTAAAAGGTTGAGTTTTTCTCCTAAAGAGAATATGAAGTGCTTCGTTGTTAGGGTAGGTTATACTCATCGAATGTGGATAATTTGAGGTAGTAAATGTTAGAAGAGGCTCATGGTTCGCGATATCTATTCATCTAGGAGCCACTAAGATGTATCACGATTTATGGGAAGTCTATTAGTGGAATGTTATGAAGAGGGATATTGAAAAATTTATAGGAAAGTGTCCAAATTGTCAACTGGTTAAGGTTGAGCACCAGATGTCCAGTGGTTCTCTTCAGGAATTCTGTAACACCCTGCATTTTCAAGCTATAATTTGAACCGTTATTGCTATGTGTATAAATTTTAATCCAACCATTTATATATAAATATAAGTATCATGATCATTATCCTAGTGTGAAAAGTGCTATCGAGGTGAAAAATATTCATAGAAAATAGTTAGAGCAAAGTGGAGTTAAGAACTTTGATTCGACCAAATTTTGGAATTTGATTCAACAAGGGTCAACTTTGAACGTGTATAGCTTATGGAATATATTGAATTTGGGGTCTTAAGACCCACCAAATTACATATAATTGAGTCCTCTTTCCAACACTTCTGAGTTTGCCTTAAACTCATACCCGAGCAAAAAGTTATGAGCATTTTTGTAAGGCGTCGGTGAGGGTTCGTGATTTCAGTGTGGCACGAAGCTTATCGTGAAGATTATCCTCCGTGACACGTTGATGCTTAAATTTGGGAAGTTTTTGGTTTTGTTTACTTGGGATGACGGGTATTGAAGTCCTTTCACTTATAAACGACCTTTAAACAATATATGAAACAATTCTCATCAGTTTACCATGATGCTAAGGTCATTATTCCCTCTAAAAATCCTCTCTCTCAAATACCCCTTTACAAGTCAAGGCTAGGGTTTAAGGAGGTGGTCATCTAGGGGCCGAAGGGTTTGTCCTCTTCAAATTACTTGGTAATTAAGGCATGTATCTCTCCTTCTTGAACTAATAAATTTCTTAATGGCATAAATTGATTATTAATGCATGGTTTTCACATAGATTTTGACATAGTTGAGGGATTTTGACATCATTGGTCATTAAATTGATTTTTCATAATTTATTATGCAATATTCATGTTTTATTAATGATTTTGAACATTGTGGAATGCATGTGAATGGTTGTTAAATTGAGGGGTCATGATTAAACCCTAATTTGATAATTTTGCCGTGAAATATGGTTTTGGAAATTTTGTGTCATCAACCTATTTGTGAAATTGACATTGAACATAATTTTTCCACATAGTTTGAATTTCTCGCTTGTACTAATGCATTGGAATAAAAGGATTAAATGGAGTACAAATGTTTTCTTTGAAAGACCTTGGTGGCCATGGATTGATCTTGAATTGAAACATAGGGTTTGGTTGGTTTTACAAGTTTGAGTCCCAAGTGATTAATTACTTAGATGTATTTTGGGCTGATGGGTTAGAGTCCTAGTTGGCTAAATAATTGGCATCACATAATGATATTAGTTTGCAAGTAATATTGATATGATGATACCAATAGGTTGCCTTGATACATAATTGGTTTAATAAAATGGGATTGTGTGTAAACTATTTAAATTGGGCTTAAAAGAGGGTTGTGTAGCAAACCGTGGAAGGTGGATATCCCAAGGTACCAATACTGGAAATCGTGTTTGCCAACATGGGGGTCGATATGGACTGAGGGTTCGAGTCTGCTTGCTTATGACTAGGTGGTTTGAGTCTATGTTATTATTATTATTATATGATTTGGAGGTTAGAGTCCACTATATCGCATTACATGATTGGGCGCTTAGGTCACCTTAGTATATAATTGGTAGGTTTGAGTCCCTCTTGCATATATATGAGATTATTCTCTAGTTTGTGTGGCTACACGCATCGGGGCCCAACCAATAAGTAAGAGTTGGGGACCATATAGCCTATGGGTACTATTATATGACTATCAAGCTACATAATCCAGGCTAAAGTTTTAAATTTCATGTTAAGCCTTGTTCCATATCCCCAGGATGTTATACTATATATATATATATATATATATATATATGAATGGTGTGCATGCAGATTTTACTGTGCTTTTAACATGGCATTACTTGTTCACTTATCTCTAAATTATATGCTAGCACTCCAACCGCTAACCAGCTTCAGACACTGTATCCCCATGCGATGCAGGGTCCAAAGGCAAGGCTACCATTCCTGCACTTTGATCAGGTGTTCGTGGTTAGTTTGTGAGTTGAATTGAAGTGGTGAGCATCAACCATTCGGAAGACTTTATTTCATGTCTTGATTTCTCATTTCTTAAACATTATTTCAAATTTATTTTGGCTATGGTTGGGTACATGTCCCAAAACTTTATTGGTACTCAATTTTATTAGAGGCTTTATGGATACTATGGACATAGTTACAATGGATGTTTTTAGATGGTGATCTGATACATATTATTTCTTAGATTTCTTATTATATGTCTTATATTAGTATTCATCCACTGCTAGGTGTTCTAAGTTGTATTAGAATAGGCTCAGGGGCGGTATTCAGTCCTCGGTGGACTTGGGATGCCCGTCATAGCCTGGCCATAGTTTGGGTCGTGACAAAGTTGGTGTCATATATAGGCTTTGGTATCATGGGGTATCCATAAAGTCGTATCACGTAGAGTCTCTTTTATGAGTGTGTAGCGTGCCATACTTATAAGGGACAGGATATAACATATTTAGGGATATTTCCCTTTCTTGATGTCTTATTTTCGGGTGATAGAGTCTAAGGTCTTGGATCACAATAATTTCTATTTGTTCGCCTTTGGGATCATGCCCCCAGACAATTTATTATTTGTGAAAACTCTTCTGCACCACTTGAGGACATTGTAGATGGAGCTCATCCTACTTTTGGGGTACAGACCCAGTCTAGGGTCGCTGCTTCTGATTTTCCCCATGGAGTTCTACCTTTCTCCAATCGATGATACTCGTACTCATCCACCTCAGTGGGATATTACTATTGCTAAGTTATGCCGAGCTATTCATCTGTTAACCCAAATAGTGGACTTTTTGTCATGCTAATCTGATTCTATTTGTGGGAGAGGAAATCAAGCAAGGGTAAAAGGTAGGTAAGACAAGAAATTTCTATATTCATAGCAAGGGAGGGGTCAGTAAAATCATGGTAGGCAGGGGAAACAATGGACGAAGAAAAGGAACTGGGGGATTTCTAATATGGCTGTAAGTTCTTATCCTCAATTTTCTTGTAAACATTATTTTTGGACTAGTAGAGCTTGGTCATCCCCATCCTATCTTCTTTGCCAGTTTTGTGGTCTATTATACCATAGTTATTGCAATAAAGGAAGGAATCAGTGTTTTAGTTATGGTCAGTTGGATCACACGTAATAGGAGTATCCCATAAAGGTTTCTACTAGGGGAAATAGGATTTCGATTACCATGTCATCAGATCCTACACCAAAGGATTCTATTTCTGGATTTGACACTGGTCTGAACCACTTCTATGATCTTACTACCTATCAAGAGTCTGAGACATCTCCTGCTTTATTAGTATGATAAGACTATTCTATCGTGATGTGTATTGTATACTTGATTCTGGGTCTACCCTTTCTTATGTAACCCCATTTGTGGTTTTGTATTTTGGTTTTGGTCTTGAGTGCATTTCAGATCCCTTTCTTATTTCTACCCTAGTGGGTCACTCGATGGTTGCTCAAAGAGTCAATAGGGGTTGTGTGGTATTTTTTTATGGTAGGGAAACTTTGATGGATTCAATTGAGATAGACATGCTATCTTTTGATGTCATCTTGGGGAGATCATATAAAAAGGGGGTCTCATGGTGCTTATAGAATCTTGAAGATAGTTGGGGTGTATGCATGGGTAGGTGGATGTGATGTAAGGGAGGTGAATGTTCTATAGACCCTAATGGGTTAGGTAATAAGATTAAGATTGACTATCCTTATTAGGTGGTTTTAACACTCTAAGGGCCCCTTGATTGTTATCTAGTAGTTGTAAGTTGGTTTGGTATGTGAGAAATATTAGGTGTAGTAGTAAGCGGTGAGGAAGAATTTTCTTGTGAGCCATAGTTAAGTTAAATAAGGAATTTATTTAGTGGACTAGTATATTATGTGGGATATTTAGTTGGTGGTCCCTGATTGTTGCTAGACACTAAGTGAACTTTAGATGTTAATTATGGTGATAAGTATGTTAGCTCGAGGATAGTGATGCAAGATTTGTGGGAGTGAATTTGTAGGTTTGATGTAATATGTGAATGATCTTAGGTTGATGAATTATGAAATATTGGAGTATCTAATTGTGATATATGCATGAGGTCTAGTGTTAAAGGAGAAATGGTGGCTAAATCAATAGATGGATAAGAGCCTTGGGTTATAAGAATAAAGTGTGCTTGTTTTTGAGTTATGAGTATCACGTACACCTAGTCTATGTTCGCCAGTTTCTTAGTATGGAAAAGTCTAAAGAATTGGTATATGGTGTTACGTAGAGCTGAATTGAGGGAGAAATAGATAGACTATGTGAACCCCTGGTGTAGTTTAAAAAGTTTTGTAAAGTTATGAGGTTATGATATTACAGGTGTAATGCTAATATTCTAAGAAGTTAAAAATGGAGTGTTAAGTGTTTAGAAGCATATGTTGATGACTTTGGGGGTTGGAGGGATCTAAGATTAGTATCCCTGAAGGAGGTTTCCCAGAAAGAATTTAGTGTCTTTATATTAAAGATGTTGAGGGGAGTTTGTATTCTTGTGCATAGTGATACCCATCCTTGTGCGGAGTGTTGTACGTATAGATTTAGTGAGAGGATATACTTTTAAGTTGGGATAGTGACCTTTGAGCTAAGGGGGAGATAATGCAAATCTTGAATTTTCTCATGGTGGTGAGATTTAGGGATGGGTCATGATAAATCCATTCTTGCTTTAGCAAATTCCTCCAATTTAGGTTTAGGAGGACATTCTACCAACATCCCCCGTATTCAAATGGTGTATATGCCTAAGTTTCTAACTCTCTATACAATCTTTATCCGTGTTTCGTTCCTCTAATTATGAACTAAGTGTTTTGATGTGTGAGGCCCTTCTTGCTTATTGGATCATATCTTACTTCATAGAACCCACCTTGAGTGGTGTAATGAATATATGTTGTATTTGAATATTATTACTCCTATTTCTGAAGCTCATACTTTATTCCCTTAGTTACTTTCCTTGTGTCAGGATGGTAGTGGATACAAAAGCATTGTAATGTTTTAGATTAGAGAGTGGTTGATCTTTACTATAAATGTTTTGGTGTGGCTATTTTAACAAAGGTTATAGGTGAAGTGGGAAGCGTGTGATGAAAATTTTGTTTTATTGGTTAGTTAGGAAGGGATTATTTTGTGTAAATCTTTGTGAAAGTGATTAAAATTACTAGTTTTGATGAGGGGATCCATAAAGTAGGTGTAGTAAAGATAGCTATTTTATTTTATTTAACTCGGGGTGAGGGGCTTTGGGTCTTTTACCCCTTGTACAAACTTAGCCTCGTTGTCTTATGATTCGTCCTTACATAATTTATTTGGTGATGCCATGAAGCCCTTTTCTTTTGGATCCCTATGCGTGTTTTGTTTAGGGAGAATCTCAATGTGAAGTTACATATTTCATTCCATACTTATAAAGCTTCAAAGGATTCTTACCCATCATTCGAGGAAGAATGATTCCAAGGGAGAGATAATGTAACACCCTGCACTTTCAGGCTAGGATTCGAACAGTTATTCCTATATGTATAAACTTGAATCCGATCATTTTTATATAATTATAAGTGTCATGATCATTATACTAGTGTGTAAAGTTCAATAGAGGTGAAAAATATTCATAGAAAACACTTACAACGAAGTGGAGTTAAGAACTTTTGATTCGACCAAATTTTGGAATTTGATTCTACAAAGGTAAACTTTGAACGTGTATAGCTTATGGAATATATTGAATTTTGGGTCTTAAGATGCACCAAATTATAGATAATTAAGTCCTCTTTCCAACACATCTTATTTTGCCTTAATCTAATACCCGAGCAAAAAGTTATGAGCATTTTTGTAAGGAACCAGTGAGGGTCCGCAATTTCAGCGTGACACAGAGCTTATCGCAGAGATTATCCTCCGCGACATGTTGATGCTTTAAATTCGGGCATTTTTTGGTTTTTTTACTTGGGATGAGGGTTATTAAAGTCCTTTCACTTATAAATGACCTTTAAACATACTATGAGCCAAATATCATCAGTTTTCCATGATTCTAAGGTCATTATTCAATCTAAAAAATCCTCTCTCTCAAATCTTCATTTTCAAGTCAAGGCTAGGGTTCAAGGGGGTGGTCATCTAGGGTCCGAAGGGTGTTTTCCTCTTCAAATTACTTTGTAATTAAGGCATGTATCTCTTTCCCTTGAACTTATATTTTCCTAATGGCATAAATTGATTATTAATGCATAATTTTGATGTGGGTTTTGCCATAGTTGAGGCTTTTTGATAAGATTGGTCATTAAATTGATTTTCCATGATTTATAAGCAATATTCATGTTTTATTAATGATTTTAAACATTGTGTAATGCATAGGAATGGTAATTAAACCGAGGGGTCATGATTAAACCCCAATTTGATAATTTTGCCTTGACATATGATTTTGGAAATTATGTGCGCTCAACCTGTTTATGAAATTTACATTGAACATGATTTTGCCACATTGTTTAACTTGCTCACTTGTACAAATACATTGGCATAAAAGGATTAAATAGAGTATAAATTCTTTCTTTGAAAGGCCTTGGTGGCCATGGATTAATCTTGAATTGGAACCTTAGAATTTGGTTGGTTAGATGGGTTTGAGTCCCAAATGATTAATTACTTGGAAGTCTTTTGGGATGATGGGTTAGAGTCCTAATTGGCTAAATTATTGACATGGCATGATGATACTAGCTTGCAAATGATGTTGGAATGACGATACTAATGGGTTACCTTGATGCATAATTGGTTTAATGAAACGAGATTGTGTGTTAACTATTTTAGTTATGCTTAAAATAGGTTTGTATAGCTAACCATGGAAGGTGGAGGTCTCGAGGAACCAATACTAGAAATTGTATTTGTTGACAGGGGGGTCGATATAGCTTGAGGGTTTGAGTCCCCTTGCTTATGACCAGGTGGTTTGAGTCCACCTTATTATTTTTATTATGTGATTTGGAGGTTCAAGTCCTCCATATCACATTACATGATCAGGTGCTTAAGTCACCTTAGTATCTGATTGGGAGGTTGAGTCGCCCGTGCATATATATGATATTATTCTCTGATTTATGCCTCTACTCGCATTGGGGCTTGACCAGGGGGTAAGAACTAGGGCCCATATAGCCCTGGGTACTATTATATCAGGGTCAAGTTACACAATCTGAGCTAAGTTTTAAAGTGCATTTTAAACCTTGTTCCCTGTCCCAACATCTTATATATATATATGTACATGGTGTGCATGTGGATTTTACTGTGGTTTTGACATAGGATTACTTGTTCCCTTATCCCTAAGTTACATACTAACGGTCTTCATATGATGTATCTCCACACAATGCAGTATCTGAAGGTAAGGCTACCTTTCCTGTGCCGTGATCAGGTATTCATGGTTAGTTCATGAGTTGACTTTAAGTGGTGAGCTTCCATCATTCGGAAAACTTCATTTCATGATTTTGTTTATCATGTGTTAGAATTTAATTCAGATTTGTTCTGGCTATAGTCGGGGGCATGTCCCAACACTTTATTGATACTCAATTTTGTTAGAGGCTTTGTGGATTCTGTAGACATGGGTATTATGGATGTTTTCGAATGTTGATCCAATACAAATTTATTTTTGGAAATCTTATTACATTTTGTCTTATATTGGTATTCATCCACAGCTAGGTGTTCTTAGTTATATTGGAATAGGCCTTGGGGCAGTCTCCGGTCCTCGGTGGACTTGGGATACCTATCACAGCCAGGCCCTGGTTTGTGTTGTGACAAGTTCAGCATCTCCACTTGGAAGTTTGAAGTGGTAAATATGAACTTCATCATAGGGTTGCCTTGTATTCATCGTCAGCATGATTCCATTTGGATTATTATGGACCGAATGACTAAGTCAGCACATTTCTTGCCAGTTAATATTTCAGAATCAATCAAATATTATTCTAGACTTTATCTTAGGGTGTTGGTGAAATTGTATGGAGTCCTTTTCACTATTATTTCAGATAGAGGTACCCAGTTTACCTCTAATTTTTGGAATAAGTTTTAGAAGGGTTTTGGTACCCAAGTTCACCTCAGCATAACCTTTCACCCGTAGGTAGATGGTTTGGTAGAGAGGACCATTCAGACTTTAGAGGACATATTTAGAGCCTGTGTATTTGATTTCAAAGGTAGTTGGGATGATCGTTTTCCTTTGATTGAGTTTTCCTACAATAACAACGATCACACTAATATTCAAATAGCTCCATTTGAAGCGCTTTTTGGTAGGAGGTATAGGTGTTCTATTGGTTAGTTTGAGGTTAGAGGAGTTGCATTGATAGGTCCAGATTTAGTGCATAAAGTGATGGAGAAGGTTTAGCTGATTACAGAAAGGCTGAAAATGTCCCAAAGCCATCAGAAATCCTATGTAGACGTAAGGAGAAGGGAGCTTGAGTTTGATATTGGTGATTATATTAACTTAAAAATTTCTCCTATGAAAGGGGTAAAGAGATTTGGTTAAAAGGGAAGCTCAGTCCTCGTTATATTGGTCCATATAAGATTTTGAAATGGTATGGGAAGGTAGCCTATGAGTTGGAGTTTCCTGCAAAGTTAGCATCAGTACATCCATTTTTTCATATCTCCTTGTTGAGGAAATGCATTGGAGACCCAACATCATTAATACCTATTGAAAGGACTGGCATGGAAAATAGCCCCTCTAATAAAGAAGTCCCAGTTGAGATCCTTGATTGTTAGATTCGTAGGTTAAGGAATAAAAAGGTCTCTTTAGGAAAAGTTCTATGGAGAAATCATTCATTTGAGGGAGTTACTTGGGAAGCAAAGGCGAATATGATGACCAAGTACCCCCACCTTTTCTCTTTGAACCCAGTCCTAGCATGAGGTAATAGTTTCCTTAATTAATTAATTCTTTTGTTTCTATCTCAGGCCATCCAACTATTCCAATGTCATGGAATGCATTCATGAGTTCAGTTCAGTTCATGTACTAGTCATAAATTTAGGCATCAGATTATGACTCGGCTCATAAGTGTTCAGTGCAAATTTTCAGTTTTCCCCTATCCTCTTAGCTTAGTCAGTTTCATTCGAGGACCAATGATTCTAAGAGAGAGATATTGTAATGCCCTAATTTTTCAAGCTCTAGAACCATCAAAAGATATACCATTAAAATAGCTTTTCAATGCCACAAGTCTCACCTAAATCCTATATCATGGTAAAAAGTTATAAAAATTTCCAAAGGGACTATCAACTTCCCAGTGATGAAGACTCAGGTAATGACCCATTACCAGGTGTAATGATTCATTACATGGAAGACATTGTTACAATAATGCGACCCCCGGATTTTAGCCCAAGAATAATGACTCTATGTTATGACTCGTGATCAGTGACAATGAGTCATTAGGTGGACTCATTACCATAACATAAGAAAATCTAGAAAATTGAGTCTCGGACCACGACTACTCCTAACGACCCATGATCAGATCTCACGAGTCATTAGGAGGGGGAGTTATGATCACAATAGAAAGGCCCAGACCTTAGAACCTTGAGTCATGACTCAGACCACGACTTGTGACCAATCGTAATGAGTCATGATATGATCCGTGATGAATGGAACTAGAAATTCATGTATACTTTTAAGAAGGGCTTTTTGGTATTTTCCCACCCTTTTAACACCAAAGCCACATCTTTTGGGCACTCCAATATTAGTTATCGAGGCATCAAATTTCCCTAACACTTCATAAAATCCAAAATTATTATGCTTAGCCAAAAAGAAGTGATTCTATTCTTCTCCAAAGAAGATTGGGGTTCTCCAAGTTTAAGCACAAGTTCTATTCTATTACCTAAGGAATTCAATCTAGGTATGCGGGATTTATAAATGGATTCCTTCCACCTATTGAGTCCCAAAGACACCCCAATTTTCAAGTATTGGGTTCCAGGTAAAATATGAGTTTTCTTTAAAATCTTTAGTTTATTGTGAAATAAAACTATGAATACGAGTTTTTCCCAACCAAAATAACATTTTCCATGTTCAAAACCATGAATTCTCTTATCATGACATGTCGTTGAGTTTATGGGTTTAAATTGTGAATTTTCCCATAAGATCAGTAATATCAACATGTGTAAAGCTCATGGGTTATGAACACGCAATACCTAGGAATTCAGTTATATCTATCAGTTTACATGCTATTGAGTACTACAGTTTTATACATGAAAGGTTATGTACAAACCATGAATTGAGCAAATCAGTTATTAGTTTATGTATTAGTTAATACTTAAGTATCATTTAGTTGGAAGTAGTACTTAGCACCGACTAAATAAAGGGATGGCGACTCACCCATAAGTTAGGCTTGAGACAATTAGTAACAGTCCCTAAGTTCTAGAACTATGGTGCTACTATAGGTTATAAGGGGTCACCCGTCAGTTTAGGCTTGACACCCTAGTCCTTCAGGATATCGGTTTAGCGGATCCAATCCAGCTAATGTTGGTACCCTTGGAAAGATACTGACATCCTTCCAACTGGGGTTACAGGTTGGATCATAATTTTGCTTAGATTAGGGTACTATCAGTTATAGTTGGCTCCCACAATCCTCATTTTATGATATCAGTTCATGTTCCAACTTCAGACTTTGCATGACCTTACTTCCAGATATATAGCTTATTCAGTACATGTTATTATGTTCAGTCTTGCATTTAGATTATCATATTTGTGTGCATCTATGTTCAGTTTATGCTAGATAGTTTTCCATTCTGCATACTCAGTACATTTAAAGTACTAATCACATACTTCTTTGTGCTATATTGTCTCATAATATAGGTTTGGACGCTCAGTACCCAGACCGCACTTAGCACATTCCTATTCTGCTCACCTTCAGCTTTGGTGAGTCCTTGTTAGTTGAGGATTGGTCTTCATTTATTTATTTCAAGTATTTTTTTATCTATTTTAGCTAGTTAGAGTTATTTGGGGACCTGTCCCAATAGTTCGTCATGATTTAGTAGCTTTCAAACAGTCAGAAAGATGTCACTCTTATTTGCAGCTTTGGTTGATTTTCAGTATTTCATTATGACTATTTCATTAGTTGTTTATTTCAATTCAGCTTCCGCCCAAAATTTTATTAATATCTTTCAGTAGTCGTAGTGTTTTCCAGGCCATGACTTTGCTTGGTGTCACTTGTGACTCTAAGCACCATGTTATGACTAGGGGTATTCTCGGATCTTGACAAAACTAAATTTTCTTTCACTCTCAAATATGGATGAAGGAAATGTATACTTCTAAAATTAATTTAAAGAGAGGATATGTAGCATTAGAAATATTTGAAAAACCTTGTGATAGGGCGAATGATGAATGAAAATTGTAGATGAACCTGGTGCATTGTAGGAATCTAATTGGGGATAATTAATATTACACAAGTATCCCTCAATGATAGGCTAAAATTTTGCTCAAAATTGCATACTAATTCTTTTTAAATATTATTCTAGACCATGTACATTTAATTGTATGTCTCTGTACCATTTTGAAATTCAAAATACTCATGCAATATAGTATATATTTGCCTACGTCACGGGAAAATAGCTTAAATATGAAAACAGGATCAAGCATTGAAGTACTGATTGAGTTATGTGCTCTAAGTTTTTTCTTGTAGCTATTAAAAATGACTATAAAGCATACGTACCTATTCCTTCAAAAATGCTAAAAGAGATTGAATCCTAAAAGAACTCCATAAGCATCATTCTTTCAAAAATAAGAAGTACAAGGTAATGATGACTTTTTTTCTATAAAGTTGTCAACTTTATCTCATCACACCTATTCTCAAAGGCAAGCTTTATTGATAATGTAGGGATTGCTTATATGAATAGTGATTTTGAGAAACTGGCTAGAATGAGAATTATTTTTATGAAGGTGATTTTGTTGTAAATAATTAAGATAAAAATGTAGGTACTAAGTTAGGGGGAATCATTCAAGGATGTGAATTAAGGGAAATCTATCAATGGAACTATTAATGTTGCTGAGAGAGTTAAGAAGGATGTATCTTATGAGAGAGAATATCTGGGTGATCCCATAGTTGAACTAGATTCATCTCATGGGATCAATTTAATTAATGCTTTTATTTAGGGGGAAGTGCTTGGAGACCACTCAAAATAACCTAATTCTCCTACTGGGCTCACCGTAGAAAGGTATATAGGATTGGTGAACAAGGATGGTCGATTTGAGATTGGGTCTAAAATGACTACACTTATGGAACATATTGGGCACCTGGTCCTTCTGTACCAATGAACAAAGCAAATAAGAATATTTGAGAGAGTTCTGCCTAGCTATCTAAGTGCAGCCTAATACAGTGAACTAGATTGAAGAACCAAATTTAAGAACGTATTTCATCCATATGTCTAATAGTCTTCTGTTCTAGTTAGTATGTATTAGGAAGTCAATCAAGTTGTAATTTTCATACATTCTTAGATATAGTGTCTTATAAACTAGCTTAGGAGTTTAGTCTTCAAGTTGGGATAACTTGAAGACTTTGGAACACAAACCTTGGGAGGTTTGTGAGTTTTTAGAAATTAGAGTTAGTTCCTAGGATTTCAAGAGTTTTGTAAACTAAATTTTAGCTTGGAGTGGGATCCAATAGTCTTGAGAGATTGTTGAATATTAAGAATTAGAGTTTATAATTTCATAGGTTGCATAGGTTTGTAATCTATTATGGTGAGGCTTATTGTTGTTTAGTGAAGTTGGGGTTAAATCTTGTGGAGGTATAAGTCATGACCAGGTGTTTTCCACAAAAAATTATTATGTTCATTTTGTACTATCCTTACTGATTTTATTAGAAGAGGTAACCTGGACCATTTGAAGGAGAAAATCAGGCATAACTCACATAAGTTATTAGGACGTGCATAAATATAACATTCAGATGGAAAATTATGGTGAAATTTTTGTGGTATAGAACCCTAGGTTTATGAATTTATGGGGAAATCGATGGGTATGGGTATTTTCACTTAGAATTGATTTTAGATTTTTAATTAGCGATTCTTAGCATGAATTAGTGCGTCTAAAACATGAAATTGATGGTTAGGGACCTTGAATTTAATAAAATGGAATCTTTAGCCTTGAAACTTCATTAATGGAGATAAGTTGAATATGATAGAGCTTTTTAAGGGGTAATTAATCTGTGGGTAATGTTTTAGTGCATGAATAAGGGTAGAATATTAGTGGGTTTGAATTACCAAAGTATTTATTTGAAGAGTAGTTGATTAATTACTTTTTTAACTACTTGTTTCTTAGCCTGAAGAAAGGGAAGGGGCATCCTTGGTGTGGCTTTTTTGTTCCAATATCATCGGCCGATGTAGGTTATGGTGACATGTGTAGTAGACTAGAACTATATGCACTTAATTTTGATAAGAATATCGGGAGACTTCATGTCTTAGGCCTTCGTGCTCGGTGTTTCATTGGATTAAATGCTAAAAATCTGAATAGACTTAAATATTATCAAAGATTATTGTTATTGGAAGGACCCAAAATAGGCACGTGATGGCACTTGTCACACCCTCCAGACAAGTAAGCCTAAACCAACCCAAAGGACATGAATATAAGAAAATAAATAGAAAAATCCTAATAATAGAAATAATCCCAAAAAATACATATACAATACACAAGTCTCAAAGATACATTCCAGGTCTGGTGGTCACTAGTACATGCCTTTTAGATTAAGAGTAAATACAATCGTCTAAAGTATCTTAAATGTGATAAAAACATAGGATAAAAAAGAAGAGAACTGGGTAAGCTTGGAGTCTGCCAGCACTAGCTCAATCTCCGCAATGTCAGTGCTGAAAGAAATCAATATACAAGCTGTTACCCAGTCCAATACCTACACAGGGAACATAAAACAATAAAAAGGACAGAAAATAAAGGGTGAGTACAAAATCACATATACTCAGAAATCATTGTTGATAACCGACCCAAATCAAAGCGAGTGCGAGAACCACCACTCACACCACCCAATATTTTTTGAATATCTAAAATCCAATATATACATCATTTTATCCTAATATCTTGATGAGTAAACACTACTCATTCTTCTAACCAATAACTAAGAAAAGTGTTTACGAAGGAGACTCATTAGCACATATATCGGTCTTTATAAATTAAAATCAATCAGTATTATGGGGTAAAATAGGGAGAGTGAATTCATACAATTGTATAATAGGCTATTAAAAGGTGCTACAAAACTATCTCATCGATTAAGCCACAATCATGCCTCACGTCTCATAATACCTCGACCTTCCAACTAATATAAGATGATATAAGCTACTGTAATGAAGTGAATCAATGCTCAAAAACAATATCACTAACAAGGTTCTATAACGGCAATACAACACATAAGTAAATACTAACATAACACCAAACCATACCAATGAATGTCAATGCAATGAAAATGATACAATACAATGTAGTGGTGATGATGGAATGAAGATGAATGTTTTGAAAGTTACTGCATAACTTTCTATATACGCCTACCAAGCCTCGCTTCTCCTTATGTAGGGCCATAGGGGGTTCACAACTCATACACTTTCCATAATCTCAATCCACCTCTCTAGCTAGTTTTCATAGATTAAGGTTACCACAATATATCATACACATCTTGGCTAATGTTCATGGATCAAGGCAACCATAATATCTCATAAAAATATATCAATTAACCTTGTCGGTGAGTAACCTTCAGCCAAAGGTTTTATAAAAATGTCATTTTCTTTCTAATGGGGAAATCTCAGTGGTATCAATCTCATGAATATGTGTGAATGATATTAGGATGATATGTTCTCAACAAAAACAACATACAAATATGAATCAATTCATTACAAGTATAAGTGAGCTCTGAATCAACTCAATATGATAACGTTCCATGATGTAAATAGGGTACCACTGGTACAAATAGTCTTGCATAACATCTATAATATCATTTAATGTCCCCCTTTCGAGTATCATCAATATGATAAAGGCAATATAATGCACTAAAATGGTCTATAATAACAAGTCAAGTCCTTACTCAGCAACACGGTAACAAATATGACATTTAAATGCATAATCATAGCCAACAATATCAACTCAAGCCCCCACTTGAGCATCACCACGATATATACTCTTCAAATCAGAAATAATATGCACATAATCCCCTACAGGGGCAAAGGATAATAAATAATTTCTCAAGTCAACAGTAATGTTCACATAAGCCCCCACACCGGCAACATGAAATCAACAATAATCTTAAATACAATATATTGCAAAACTACCCAAACCTAGTTTGTCCAAACTATGTCTCATCCACTATTACAAGACCATTTATACTTTAAGTGTTTACTAAACATCAGCCATTTCATAACCAGATAAAAATAATCTAACTATCCTCTAGAAAGTCACCAAGTCTGATACAAACTCATAATACAAGTAATCCTTATCAATGAATCAAAATACCAAGTTATCCATTTGCAATATACTCTAAGGATATTTACAAGTAACAATATTAACTAGGATAGGCAGTTATCTAAATACTATCTATCAAAAAAATCTGGAACCTACGAAGATGCTCGCCATTTCACCTAAGTGGGACCCCCAATTCTACATGAATCACAAAATTACAAGCAACAAGCATACAATAGATAAACACTTTAGAAAGAGTCAAGGTACATCTCAACTTTCCTTAAAAGAAGATCTGCATGTTGAAATGCAACCCAAAGCATCGACCAAAATCTCAACTTCCTGGAATCAACACCAAGAATGTCTAATCTAATCAAATATAACATCTAAGAGTCAAAAGGAGTCCAACGATACCCATATCGATCATATTTATTTTGGGTCTAAGATCTACTTCAGAAATTATTTCCAAAAACATAAGGATAAAATCATGATTTTACGTAAGAATAATGTTCCACATATCAAGAGGAATCCGTAGCTGAAAACCAAATGAACAGGAATCGAACCTCATATAAAAAAACCAAGGATTTTTACCCACTAAATTCACATTTAAAATCAAGGATTTGAAGTTGTTTTGAAGTTGGAATCAACAGAAAATGATGAGATAAATATTTTGAAACTTACCAAAGAAAGAAATCTCAAAAAAAACATTTGAACCGCCCTAATACCAGCTCTAAAATCACAAAAAGGAGAAAATAACAATTTGATGCAAAAAATAGGATATAATATGTCTAGGTATAAAGTCTTTCACAAACGTGAGACCCTAGGTCGCGATCGCAATGATGCCCCAACCTAGAACTTTTTGAACACGAGCCTCTAACCTCAAATGCAAAGAGTACAAACCAACCCCAACCCAAACCTTCTTCAGTGAGAATGTGATACCTTCCATCATGATGACAATAACTAAAATTCTTTGGTCTTCTCAAATACGATGAGGGGATCACAAATGGAAATAAAGAAATCTCAAAACTCAGCTAACGTGATAATTAAGGCCGTGAACATGAAGAAGAAGAAGTACCTACAAAATAGCTAAAACCAGCAAAGTCAAGACTAAAAAATCTTTGAATGGATCCTCAAAATTCACTTGGGACCCCACAAGAATGAACCAATAATCCTATAAAGCTAATTTTGACATTTCAAACTCAATGACAATGCCAAATTATTTTAAAAAGATCTTTTTCAACCAATTAGCCTCGGAGACCTTTTGATCTATTTTCTCTAGTTTTACATGGAGGATAGAAATACAATATAAGGGGCCAAAACCCAAACTAACCATGCTACAAATGCAAACTTAATCTTCTGGATCTCATGGAACTGTTAGAATCCTCATTTGAGGCTCGAATCATAAAAAAATGATCAAAGTCAAATTAATCCTTTTAAGGATATTCAAAACCAATGTCATATAAAACACTTTTGAATGCATCGTGGACTGTGCCAACTATTCCATCAATTCATAAACAAGAGAAAATGACTATGGGGAAAGGCAAAATGGTCAAAACTTAAGAAATCAAGAAAATCATAATAAGGGCATCACAGTATCCAACACAATGCCAAAACATGTAAAGGATAGAAATACCCTTGAGAATCATCAAAAAAGCACTCCAATGTGGAGTCACAACTATTGAGATTCCGTTCTCACCATATAACCAGAAGTCTATCACATAATGAGTTACTAAGTCACAACACTATCATCTAATGTCAAATTTCTCAGTGAAGCTGGGAACCCTTAATTAACGAACTTTCTCTATACCCAAAAATTGAGTTAAACACAATAGAAGTTCTAAATACACTCGGCTAACCTACGCCTGACCAAGAAGTTCTCGAGTCTTGAGCTTTTTGATCATCATACAACCTAACTCATAAGTTGTCTAGTGTATGGTGGTTGGGTTTCTGTTGTAGTTACGGGTCGGTGGTAATGAGTCCTATATTTATTATATGAGATGTATAGTGCCAATCATATGTTGTATAGTGTATAGACTAGATGTCCTACTTAGGGTACGACTTGAAGGATACGATCCATATGGTGACGGTATGAGTCAGGCCTAGGAAGTCGTATGTTGGACAGAATATGGTGTCCAACTTTCTGATCAAGTTACAAGTAGAGGGTACCACTCGTATGGTATGGATATGAGTTGAGGGGTCTAACCTTAGTTGAGAGGTCTAACCTTACCCACCTGAGCCATTTTTACATTTTAAGTTGGGGGTATTTTGGAAATTTCCCCTCTTAACCCCTTTGGAGCCCACAATGTAAAACACCTTACGGGGCTTCTTTAACCTATTATTCTTAATCAAACACTCTCTAAAATCTCTCAAATCTCTCTTGAACTTTTGGTTCAAGAAAACTCTAGGGTTTTTTAGGTCAATCAATTTGGGGCTTTCAAGAGGGATTCTCTTCGTCATCCTTGGTGTCTAAGGCATATTATTTCTATCTCATTGTTAGTTCAACTAAAATCATTATTTAATGGATGGTTTTCATGGTAAAATTGTGGTAATGTTTGGGTTTTAAAATATATGTTGTGGGTTTAGGTTGTTCTTGGTTGGATAATGTTTTCCCATGTTTTTCTTATGGTTTTTAATGTTATAATAATGGTTTGAACATGTGGTTGCATGGGAATGGTCAATTGATACTTGGTTTTGGTTTTGAAAACTATATGCCCTCAATATGTTAAAATGTATATGAGAATGATTTTTCCACATAGTCAGACTATTATTGAAACCTTGCATTGCATAATATGGTATTTAGTTGGGTTTAAATAGATTAGAAAGGCCTTGGTGGCCATTAATTTAGTTTAATTGGATATGTTTTGGGGTCCATGAGAACCCCCTAAGACTTGGCTAATGACATTGCTTGCAAGCTATTGTCGGTATGACGATACCATTTCATAATGCCTTGATAATTGAATCTTGGAATTGGTGGCTTAATTATGCGCTAAATGTTTTAATTGGGAAATAATGGCGGGTTGAATTAGCTAACCATGAAGGTGTGAGTCCGATGGACGGACCCTAGAAACTTATGTTTGCCGACATGAAGGGTGGTCATATTGACCATATACTTGTGGAGTACGCAGGAATCCCCTGAGTTTATAGTTTTATATATGTATCATGGAGGACGAAGGGTACACGGGAATCCCCGGCTCCTATGATATCTCTAGTTTGTGCGGCTACATGCATTGGGGCCTGTTCAAGGGGTAACACTTGACCCATATAGCCCATGGATGGATCATGACGATAAAGTTATACAACCTAGGTGAAGGTTTTAAATGCATGCTAAACTCGGTTCCCTTTTTTGGCATGGTATATATGTATGTATGTGGTTGCATATGATTATTTACTTTTATTTTAAGTATTATTTTATCTTTATTCTTGAGTATATTCTAGCGTTCACCCGTTAACCATTTTCGAGCATTGTATCCACACACGATGCAAAAATCAGCCATACTACTCATCTTGCTTAGTGTCTTATATTTAGGGTAGCCTTTGAGTCAGACTGAAGTGGTAAGTTTTCATACTCCGGAAGATACCTTTTCATGCTATGACTTTGTACTATACTTTTGTTTTTTAGACTTTGATTTTGGCTATAGTCGGAGGCATGTCCCGATCGGATGTTCTTGGTGTTCGGACAGAGGCTTTGTGTGACTACTGTGGGCATGAGCGATGTTGGTATTGATGTCAGCCTTTGTATGGTATTGGCATTGGGGCTGATACTAGTTATGTATTTGGTTGGATATTTGGTAGGTTATGGTTATGGAATTCTTTAAATAACTTTTAATTGATTTTGATATATCTTATTATATGTTCAAAATTCATCCGACATAGGTGTTGGGTAGTTATGGTTGGGTTTTGGTGGTGTTATTTGGTCTCGATTGGTCTTGAGGCACCCGATATGACTAGGCCCTAGTTTAGGTCATGTTATATTGGTATCAGGGGTCTAGGTCTATAGTTTATTAGGAGTCTACAAAGTCGGGTCGAGTAGAGTCTCTTTTAAGTGTATGTAGCATGCCACACTTAGAAGGGAGAGGCTATGAGGCATTTAGGAATGTTTCTCTTTCTTGTGTTCTGTTTTTCAAGATGTAGAGTTTATGGTCTTGAATTCTCCTGTAATTCCTGTTTGTTCACTTTTTTATCATTCCTCCACGATGATCTGAAGCTCACAAAAATTCCTCTATCCCACCCGAGGATAATATTGATGGGATATATTCTACTTATGGGGTCCAAACTCGGTCTAGGGGTCCAATTCCTGATTGTCCTCCTGGATTCCACCATTTCTCTCTAGTCCTTTTTGAGTTCCTCAGGATGAAGTGACGAATGCTGAGTTTCATTAGTCAATTCATATATTGGCATAGTTGGTAGCTTCTCAATCTAACGTGGTATTCCTATTACTCTATCTTCAAAGGCCACAAGGGTTGGTCAGTTTATAAGGATGAACCCTCCGACCATTATTAGTGTTAAGGTTAAGGAGGATCCTCTAGGTTTTCTAGATGAGATAGAAAAGATTTTTTATGTTATGCATGCCACTAATATAGAAGGCATGGAGTTTGATACCTCCCATCTGAAGTATGTGGCGTACCAATGGTACGAGGAATGGGATCAGTCCAGGGGTGATGATTCTGAGTCATCAATGTAGGAGGATTTTTCTAATGCTTTTCTAGACTGTTTCTTTCCTTACGAGTTGAGGGAAGAAAAGGTGGAAGAGTTTGTTAATCTGAAGCAAGGTAAGATGTCAGTCAAGGAGCATGCCTTAAAGATTCACCAGTTATCTTGGTATGCTTCGGAATTGGTTTCTAGCATAAGGGATAGAATAATGAAGTTCGCTTCTAGGTTGTATTAAGACTTAATTCTAAAGAATAAGGCTTCCTTGTTAAAAAAGGACATGGATATTTCTAGGCTAGTTGTGTATATACAGCAGGTAGAGGAAGAAAAGAAGAAATAGGCTGAGATAGGAAAAAGGCATAGCAAGAAGTTTAGGCTCTCTAAATAGGGTGATTCCAATAGTAGAGTGGCAAGGATGGTGGTAAGTGTCCCAAGATGAAGTGGGGCAATTCTAGGTCTTACTCGACGGCTAGTGTCGTTCCCTACCCAAAGTAGTCGGATGACAGGCGTTTTCAAGGTGGTGACAACTTCCGGGCCTAAGATGCCCATTCTCAGGCTAGTGTGGCCCAATCAGCCCCATCATATCCTCATTAAAGGTTTTGTGGTAGATTATATTGGGGTTTCTATGATGAGGGGAGGGACAAGTGTTTCAACTGTGGTCAGCCAAGGCATATGCTTAGAAATAATCTTGTTGGTAAGGTTTTCTGTAGAGAAAATAAGGTTCTAGTTTCCTTTTTTTCATCTCAAGCACCAAAGGGTGCACATCTGGCTCCGACACTGGTCGAAATCCTTTTTATGATCTCAACACCTGATAGGAGTTCAAGGCATCACCTGGAGTCGTGACTGGTATGTTGAAACTCTTTTTATGTGATAGTATTATTTACTTGATCCGAGGCACACTCTCTCTTATGTGACCCTATTTGTGGTTGTGCATTTTGGTTTTAGTCTCGAGTGTATTTCAAACCCTTTTATATTTCTACCTCGGTAGGTGACTCTGTGATTTCTAAAAGATTCTATAGGGGGTGGGGTATCTTTTGGTAGCAAAGACACTGTGGTGGACCTATTTAAATTAGATAAGGTGGATTTTAATGTCATATTAGGGATGGATTGGTTGCACTTGCTCTATGTTTCTCTATACCGTCGGACCCGTAAGGTCAATGTTGCGCCCAAGCGCACATGCAAATGTATGTGGTCTCACCAAGTAATATAGTGGCCTTAAAATAAAGACAAATATCGATCCCTCAGAGACTTGTGTTGACAACTTATCCAATTGTAGTTCAACTATTGAGCTAAAGTAACTAAGAGAGTTTTAGAGTTGTAAACTAAAAGTAAAGTAACTAATGTGGAAAAGTAATGACTTTGAACAATCAATGGATAAAGACCCAGGGTTAAGGCTTATGAACAATCATACTACGGAATTGAACTTCATTACTTAGATTACTTATCTTGGTTATTGATTCGTAGGGTTTATAGTATGATCATGGTCTCTCGACCTCTAATCGTCTACCTAACTTGGACATTACAACTACAACATTGAGTGGGGATGTAATAATCCAATTAAGTGTGTGAAGATTTCATCCTACTTTTGAATCAAACAAGGCTCCTAGGTATATCCTTATCCTAGTTGCTAATTCAAATTCCTTTTTTTATAAAGGAACAAGAACCTTGTTCTTTCCACCCTCACGTTCTATCTTTCTATTTTCCCTCCTGAGATCAGAAGGTCGACAATTAATATATTCTAAGGCCATGAATCCTTAAAACAATTATAAAAAGGGTAATAAGCAACCATAATAATAAGCAATTCAACAAACTTAATTCAAAACAAAAGTATCCATGATCTTGGCTTAACCCCGGAAAGGAGTATTTAATTGCTAATCGACATAACTGTAACCAACATAATTGAATACATGTTATGATCCATTAAAAAACTAAAGTTAAGAAGAATTAACCCTAAATATAGGGTGTAGAAACCTCCTATCCAGTCCAAAGACTTCTAAAAGTGATTTACAAAACACGACAAGTCCTATTTATAATAGAAGGCAATTTGCCGTCAGTGGGATTTGCAACGCGTCGTGGTGGATATTGCGTGGGAAGAATAGTGTGTCGTACCTACTTCATATTGTTTCACTGTTCTGGATCTCTTTTGAATATTATCATGCATATGATGTGCCCATTTTCCATTACCAAGGTCCTCCATGCACTGATGACATTCTAGGTGTCCGTTTTACATCAAATCTTGTCCCGCCGTCTTGTAGATCTATTCCAAGACTTTTGGTGTTGTTTACACTTAATTTATAGCTTCTATGGCTTTCAAATATCATCATAATCAACTCTATAAGCATCCTATAACATTAAACACCACAAATTAGAGCTCAAAACTACACAACATTCACAACAATGAACAAGAAACACGAGCTAAGACTAGGCTTGCTCATATTGAACTTTAACTTATTATTTTGACTCTTGGCTTGATTCAATTGATACTTGCAAATTATAAACAAGTTTTTCCACATATAATTACATAATAAAACCATTTGTAACTCATTAAACATAATAGAATCCAATGCGATAGACTAGAACAACACCTAGCTCAAGCTAGTTTAACTAGTTTTCTCGGTTGAACTCTAAATGATCCATTTAAACCCAAACTTGTTTGAAAACATCTTTAAACATTGTAATTACACACTTGAACACTTCAATTCTTATTTATATCATTATGAACACATAAAGCACTCAAGAATTCCTCAAAACAAGGCTAAATAAGCTAAGATAGCAACACTAAAATGCATAAATACACCCAACATCAGTCATCTTTCAATTCCCTGATGAACCGATTATTGAGTGGGAGGGTGGTTACCTAGCTCCTAAATTAAGTACATATCTTATCTTAGAGCTCGAATATTAATCTCCAAAGGTTGTCTCTATCATCTAGTTCGAGTGAAAGATTCTAACTCGGAGGGTCTTTCTTTGCATTCCGTCCCAGTGGTGAATGAATTTATAAGGAATTCCCTATTGACCTCCCTGGTGTTCCTCCTGATAGGGAGATTGATTTTGGAATTGATGTCATTCCAAACACTCGTTCTATTTTTATTCCCTCATATAGAATAGCTCTAGCTGAGTTGAAGGAACTTAAGGAGAAACTAATGAATCTTTTAGACAAGAGTTTCATCCATCCTAGTATGTTTCTGTGGGATGCACCAATATTATTCGTACAAAAGAAGTATGGTTCCCTTAGAATGTGCATTGATTATCGACAGTTAACTAAGAGGACGATAAAGAATAAGTGTCCTCTTCCAAGGATAGATGATTTGTTTGATCAGTTGCAGGGTGCTAAGTTTTTCTCCAAGATTGATCTTCTATTCGGGTACCATCAATTAAATATTAGGGAGGTTGATATCCTTAAGACTACCTTCCATACCCGGTATGGGCATTTTGAGTTTCTAGTAATGCCATTTGGGTTGATTAATGCCCCAATGGTATTCATGGATTTGATAAATAGGGTCTTCCATTAGTTTCTGAACTTTTTTGTTATTTTTTTCATAAATGACATTCTGGTGTACTCTAAGAGCGAGATGGATTATGTGAATCACCTACGCATTGTATTATAGACCTTGAAGGAGTACCAGTTGTATACCAAATTTTTGAAATATGAATTCTGGTTGAATGATGTCACTTTTTTGGGTCATATCATTTCTAGTGAAAGTATCATGATGGATCCGCAGAAAGTTGCAATGGTAAAGAAGTGGCATAGACCCACGACTCCAACTGAGATTCAGATCTTCTTTGGTTTAGCGGGTTACTACAGGAGGTTTGTGGAGAGTTTTTTACTATAGCTGCCCCATTAACTAAATTAACTCAGAAGAGGTAAAGTTCCTATGGCCTGACGCTTGTGAAGGTAGTTTTGAGAAGCTGAAGGATAATCTAACTTCGGCTCTGGTCTTAACTCTCCCTGAAGGCACTGGGGGTTTATGGTCTATTGTAATGCATCCCGTGTGGGGCTTGGTTGTGTCTTGATATAGCAAGGGAAGGTAATAGCTTATGCCTCTAGACAGTTGAAGCTGCATGAGAGAAATTATCCAACTCATGACTTGGAATTACTAGTTGTGGTATTCGGACTGAAAATTTGGCATCACTATTTGTATGGGGTGTATGTGGATATGTTCTCTGATCATAAGAGCCTGCAGTATGTGTTTACTCAAAAAGAACTTAACCTCAGACAAAGGAGATGGCTTGAGCTTCTCAAGGACTATGATATAAGTCTTCACTACCATCAAGGTAAAGCTAAAATAGTTGTTGATGCTCTTAGTAGGTTATCCATGGGAAGTGTAGCTTTTATGGATAAGGAGAGACAGGAGATGGTGAAGGATATTCACCGATTGACTAACCTCCGAGTTCATCTCTTGGACTCCGAGAATGGTGGTGTGTTTGTCCAAAGAGTGGTGTAATCATCTCTAGGTGTTAAAATCAAGGAGAAGCAAATGTTAGATCTTGTCTTGATAAGGATCAAGGGTGATGTATGTGTACAAAAGGTGATGACCTTCGAGGTCACTGGTGATGGCACCTTGCGGTACCAAATGAGGTTATGTATCCTGGATGTTAACGGCTTGCGAGAGAGGATCTTGGCTGAGGTGCAAGAGTCGTGCTATATTGTTTATCCTAGTTTAACAAAAATAGATTAGGACCTCAAGGAGATGTATTGGTGGAGCAATATAAAGCGGGATGTGGCCAAGTGCATGGCGGGCTGGCAATTAAAAGTTGAGCACATATGCCCAGATGATTGTATCAAGAAATTGAGTTGCTTGTATGGAAGTGGGAAATGATCAATATGGATTTCATTGTCAATCTTTCTTGGTCTCAAAATTAGTTTGATTCAATGTGGGTCATCGTGGATAGGATGACAAAGTTTGCTCATTTCTTGCTAGTGAGGACTAACTTCTTGGCTAAGGATTATGTAAGGTTGTATCTCCATGAGATTGTGAAGTTGAATGAGGTACCTATTTCTACCATCATAGATCATCAGTTTCATCGATTGTGAACCAAGTATGTGTCCTCGGTAAAGATTCTATGGAGGAACCACAAGGTCGAAGAGGCTACTTGGGAAGCTGAAGAGGGCATGAAGTCCAAGTATCCATTCCTATTTTCTGCTCTAAAAATTCATGTGGAAGGTATGTATTCTTCATAACGTCTATATTTTCAAACTTTGTTAAAGAAAAGATTGACTTCCTTGGTATCTTTGTTTTCAAACTTAGCTAAAGATCAGAGTAGAGGTGTTGGGGTTTAAATTGTGCTCGTACTACCTTGTCAAGTCAATTGAGGATGAATGATCCTCTAACACCCTGTGCTTTTGACGCTCTAGTAATGCCTTAAAAATGACCCTTAGGACCCCTATAATAATGGTAAACCATGTTTAAATGTTATGGGTTATGTTGGGGGTGTCTTTGGATGTTGGAATTAGGTGTGCGTCACTAAATAGACCCTCCGCTAAGTCCATGTGTCGCATAAAAAATGCCAATAGCCACTGGATGGGGTATGCTTTTGGCATGCGCTTCCCACCCTCAGGTGTGCTTTTGGCGTATACTGCCCAGGAAAAGGCAAGTCCCAAAATTTCTCAATTTTGACTTAGTTTAAGGGCGTTGAAGTTTTTTCACACCCCTAAATCATTTCTAATAATTCTTAAATGAATTAAGGGGTCTTAAAACACGTTATTTCCAATCTCTTAACCCTAAATGTCCAATACATGACTTAAAATCGTTCCCCTCTTCCTAAGAACAAAGATTTAAGTTTCATCTCTCAAGAACTCAAGCATTTACGTTCCAATTTCAAAGCTTTCTTCAAGAATTCATCTAATTACGGTATGTGGGGTATTCATCAATGGGTTTCTTTAACCCATTGAGCCCAAAAAACCTCTTTTTGGTCTGAAGTATGAATTTTATCCTATTTTATGAAATTATCCATGCAACTTATGAGCTTAATCCATATATTTCTTAGTAATTTGAATTGAAGCCATGTTAATATGTGTTCCCATGTAAACTAGCTTATTTCAAGCATTAAATTTCAATTACTCATGTTTTATTCAAGTGATTCTATGTCAAATCTTTAATTTATGAATTAAATCATGCGAATAGGTTGTTTTCTCAAGTTTAACTCATCCCCACGTTCAAGTTTGTGTATTTCACTCAATTATTGAAATGTCTTATGTCTTGGGTATTTCAACTATGATTTTATACCACTATTTTAAGCGTTGTTTACGTATTCTATGATCATTCAGTGCTGGAGGGTTGTAACCACCTGATACCTATCTGTTTATACATGTCTTTATTTTCAAGTTACAAGTCAGACAATTCATAAATTTTTATTACTATATTCAGACTATCATGTTCATGTTGAGCACTTATCAGTACAGTACCATGTCATGTTACCATAATAATACCAGTGTCATACAGTTGGGAGTAGTATTTAGCACCGAGTGAACCTAGGGATGGGGGCGCATTTCCTGTTAGGATTAAGTCCTTAGTAGTAGTCCCTAAGTTCCATAACTACATAGCTAGTGAGGTTATGAGAGGTCACCCGCCAGTTTAGGACTGACACTCTCTTAGGGGTCACCCACCAGTTTAGGACTGACTTCCTAGTCCCTTGGACATCATCTTTGTGGATCCACACCGTAATTCATGTGTTGGTACCTGTGGCTAGGTACTAACACCCTTCTAATTGGTGTTACAGGTTGGACCTTGATTAGCTCAGATTGGGGCATATTGGTTACATAATAGCTCCCACAATTTTAGTCAGTAATTAGTATATTTCAGTTCTAGTTTGCTTGACCAAGTAATCAGATTTCAGTAATTATTCATTCAGTTTTATAGAATATTCATGTTATTTAGATCATATAAGTACATGTTATACTTGGTCTTGCATTCTCAGCTTTATATGTTCATGATTTCACGCTTAGTATCCATACATGATCCTCAGTTCAGTTTTACAACATGTTCAGCTTTACATGGGATTTAAATACAATATTCATCGCTTCCCAGCTTACATAATTGTTTTCATCTTATGAACTTATAAATTTCACTATGACTTACCATTTTCATGTACAACCATGTTTTAAATGCATGTTTTAGTAAATAGCTTATATCCTCAATTGTAAAGCATGTTTTAAATATTTCCATGATTTAGTGCATGTCTCTATATACTCAATACATTCCAACGTACTGACCACATATATGCGTTTGTGGCTATATTTCTTCATAATGTAGGTACCAGATATAGTCCATACACCAGGGTCAGACAGTTCTCAGCTTTCAGCCAACAGGTAATGAGTTCTCTTATTTTGGGATCTCCAGTCAGTTGTAGTTCATGTAATGTATTAATATTATTCTTACGTATTGATTTGTGGTAGTTGGAGGCATGTCCCAGCCACCTACAGTTAGTATAGTAAAGGTTTCATATATAGTTAGTCAGAGTCATGATATGTAATTCAAGTTCTTTCATCAGTTTATCATGTTGTAAACTTGATCATTATTATACTTATTTGGATTTTCTCATGATTATGTTTCCACTCATCAATTTTAGCTTGTACATACATTTTAAATTAGTTTCTAAGTATCATGTCAGTACATGGGTTAAATTGGGATTACTTGTGGTTCTAAGCACCTTGTGATGACTAAGGGATAGTCTTGAGTCGTGATAGATCCAAGTGGGGGAGAATTGCAACACCCTGGGTTCTGGTCCTTGTAAGTTTCTCAAGTCTTAAGCTTTTTTATAATCATACGACTCACCTTACTAGTTGTATAGTATTGGTACGGGTCAAGTGACCCAACTCATAAGGTGTCTAGTATTTGGTGATTGGGTTTTTATTATGGTAACGGATTGGTGGTAACGAGTCATATATTCATGATACGTGAAGTATAGTACCCAATCGTGTGTTGTCTAGTGTCTAGCCCAGATGTCCTGCTTAGGGTACGACTTGAAAGATACTAGTCTTATTGTGATAGTACGAGTTAGGCCTAGGGAGTCATATATTGGAAAGAATGTGATGTTCAACTTTCTGATCAAGTTACGAGTGGAGGGTACCACTCGTATAGTGTGGATATGAGTTGAGGGGTCCAACCGTACCCACCTGCAAGATTTTTATAGTTTAAGTTGGGGGTATTTTGGACATTTTCCCTCTTAACCCATTTGGACCCCATGACATAAAACACCTTTTTAGGCTTTCTTAACCTATTATTCTCAATCATACACTCTCTAAACTCTCTCAAATCTTTCTCAAACTCTTGGTTCAAGAAAAGGCTAGGGTATCTTTAAGTCAATCAATTTGGGGCTTTTAAGAGGGATTCTCTCCGTCTTCCTTCGTGTCTAAGGTATGTTACTCCTCCCTCATTATTAGTTCAACTAAAAGCATGATTTAACGGATGGTTTTCATGGTATTATTTTGGTAATGTTTGGGTTTTGAAATATATGTTGGGGGTTTTGGTTGTTCTTGGTTGGATAATGTTTTTTCATGTTTTTCTTATGGTTTTTCATGTTATAATAATGGTTTGAACATGTGGTTGCATGGGAATGGTCAATTGATACTTGGTTTTGGTTTTGGAAACTATATTCCCTCAACATATTTGTTAAAATGCCTATGAGAATGATTTTTCCACATAGTTTGACTATTATTTAAACCTTACATTGCATAAGAGAGTAATGAAAATTAAATTGGCTTGGTTGGTTTTAAATGAATTGGGAAGGACTTGGTGGCCATGACTTTGGTTTAATAGGATACCGGTACATGGGAATCCCCTAATACTTGTCTAATGAAATAACTCTCAAGCTATAGTCGGTATAACGATACCACTTCATAATACCTTGATAATTGACTCTTGTAATTGGTAGCTTGGTTATGCACTAAATGTTTTAATTGGGCAATAATGGCGGGTTTTAATAGCTAATCGTGAAGGTGCGAGTCCAATGACAGACACTGAAAACTCATGTTTGCCGACATGAAGGGTGGCCATGTTGACCATATGTTTGTGGGGTAAACGGGAATCCCCCGAGTTTATACTTGTATATATGTATCATGAAGGGCGAAGGGTACACTAGAATCTCCGACCCCTATGATATCTCCGGTTTGATATGGCTACACGTACTGGGTCCCGTTAAGGGGGTAATACTGGACTCATATAGCCCGTGGGTGGATCATGACGGTAAAGCTATATAACCCAGGTTAAGGTTTTAAATGCATGCTAAACCCAATTCTCTTTCCCGATATAGTATATATGTATGTATTTGGTTGCATATGATTATTTACTTTGGTTTTGAATAATGGAATTATTTTATCTTTATTCATGAGTACATGCTAGCATTCACCCACTAACCATCTTTGGTCCATGTATCCCCACGTGATGCAGGAACCGGCCATACTCCTCCTCCTGCTCAGTGACTTAAATTCGGGGACAGCCTTCGTGTCTGGCTGAAGTGGTGAGCTTCCATACTCCAGAAGACTACATTGCATGTTATGGACATCTGTAAATTATTTTTGTTTCTTAGACACTGGCTTTGGCTATGGTTGGGGGCATATCCCGACCGGATGTTCTTGGTGTTCGGATAAAGGCTTTGTGTGACTACTATAGGCATAGGCGGTGTCAATATTGGTGTTAGCCTTGGTATAGGTATTGGCATTGGGGCTGCCACCAGTTGGGTATTTGGTTGGTTATGGTTACGAACTTCTTTAAATATCTTTCAATTGATTTTGATATATCTTATTATATGTTTGAAATTCATCCGACATAGGTTGCAGGGTGGTTATGATTGGGTTTTTGGAGGGGAATGGGGTATCCGATCTCGGTTGGTCTTAAGACGCCCAACACAACTAGGCTCTGGTTTGGGTCGTATTAACGACCTTGCTGGGCATCAATATCATCATCACACTATCCTCTGGCCTTGCCGGGTATCAATATCATCATAATGAAGAATCTGTGTTTAAGATAGACATTTATCATTATGAAGAATCTGTGTTTAAGATAGGACGTGGGCTTTAACCTTTAATTAGTGACAACAGTAATAATATTATAATCTAATCGGAATTATATCAATCATTGATGCAATGATCATGAATGTACAAAATCTATGCATGTCATCACCAGTATTCAAAATGGAACCACAAGCATTAATATATCGATAAACTACAATCTCATCATTTACAAGCATAAGCACTTTCCGAATGGTCAACTCATATCATAACACGACCTTGGTACCAATAATTTGTTCAGAATAATTACAATATCATAATCACGGCCTTTGCCCCACATATATCCGAAACCCGTATCAATAATCATGTCTATAAATCATCTCAAATCTATAAGCCATAGCATATTCACAAGGCATAACAATTCTATAAGCCATAAAGCATATCTATTATCATCTCACATATAGGAGGCATATCACATCTAGGAAGCATAATATCAATAAGCATCTCACATCTAGGAGCCATAATATTAATAAGCCTCTCACATCTAGGAGGCATAATATCCATAAGCATCTCACATCTAGTAGGCATAATATCAATAAGGCATAATTCATAACCATGAGGCATATCACATCTATAAGATATCTTATATCTATAGATCATGTATATCATAACTATGAGGAAATATCATTTGTATATTCCAATAACATGTCTATAAGTAATATCGTCTCTATAGACCAAATATCGTGACTATGCCCATGCCTATATTATCAAGCATGTCAATGGACCACATCATAATTCAAGTACGGAACACAATAGCATAGCTGCAAGCCATTAATCATAAATCGAGAAATATCATCACAATTTACCAAGCCATAAAGTAAACTTATTCTAAAGGTTCAGTAGTTTCAACTATGACTAACATCAACAACTAATTCCACATGCGCTAACACAAGTCTTAGCCTAAGGTGGACCGGAAGAACAACCATCTCATCCTCAATTCCATGTTTAGGTAATTTATACCCCCAAACTAGGCTAAGGTATCTAGTTCAACTTATAGATGTTAAGTATTCCATAACAAATCCTAAGATAGGAACTTCGTCTAGAACCATGGACATTTAAGTTAGCTCCACCTAAATTAGTGATTTAAGATCACTATAATAGACCAAATAAGGTTAAATATGCTAACCGTGCTTGATGCTTAAACCTCATCCCAAACCTAGCATCATATCATGTACATTTTATAAATTAGTTCAATCTAGGGAGAAGACAATATGATTCTAAAAGTGCAATAAGCATTTCACCGTACAGGTCAAAAACCCTCATTTAATCCCCAAACTTTAATAATCAACACTAAGTCATTCTACCCATAATCAAACTTAACATTCACATTCACATGCAATATATAACACGCATCATCTTATGAAAAAGAGTAGACAGAAACCTACCTCAAAGATGAATCGCAAATCATTAAATTATTCACCATACGCTCATCTTCATTGCACAATCCTAAAATATCATCACGCTATCAAAATAGTACTGCTCATCAATACGAGAATAATGATACCCATATCGCAGCATTGTGCTTCAGGGCAAAAAATGATACCAAACAATCCAAAGGGATCCCACTTATGGAAATCATATTTTTGAGGTCAACTCAATGTTCATACATGATCAAGAAATCATAACCCTCAAGAATGGGTGAAAAACAAGCTAATTTGAGGCTAAAATCATGTCCTCGAGCTATTTGGGGTTTTGGGTCAAGAACCAATAAATTCATCAAGAAAGGGATGAAATCTTATCTTAAATTCAAAGATATTAGTAATAATAGATATTAATCAAGCTCTCAAGTCCCCACGACTCAATTTTAAGTTAGCACACCATTTTAGGGGTTTTGGCTCTCAAGTCAGTAAGAAATGACTAAAATATGGCCTAAGGAGCCTCTTTATACCCATACCAGGTATCCAGGTGTGCAAATCCCACAAACAAGTGTACAATCGCATTATGTGGTTGCAGGATCAGGTAAGGCGATCACCA
The DNA here is from genome assembly GCF_002878395.1 of Capsicum annuum. NCBI lineage: Eukaryota > Viridiplantae > Streptophyta > Magnoliopsida > Solanales > Solanaceae > Capsicum > Capsicum annuum. Next base: position 41,355,588 of record NC_061115.1, read on the forward strand.
AACTCCTTGGTGCGATCGCACTACTTGCTGTCAGCACAGATAATAGCTGAAACTTGGAAATTTTTCAAATTTATGTCAATGCCTTGGGATTTATTCAGATTATGATATATGCAAATGAACTATGTAACCATACTAAATTTGAAGTTTTGTACATAATGACAAACTCGAATTTATCATCCAAGGTCATTTTGACTAAATGTGTGTCCTACATCAAAATTTTTACTTTTTCAAATTTTCGATCAATAGGTCAAAATATGCTCGAGAGCATAGATACACGAATTAAAGGTCTACCTAGCCTAAAATTAATATTTCGGAGTTGTTGGTGCAGTCAAAATCTTCATCTGAGATTGTTTTACTAAAGTTTCCATTCGATGGCTATTTAGAACCAGCGAAGACTTCTAAATAGGGAATTGACTCTAAAAATCAAACGAACTGCCTGGTAACCGAATGATTAATCCCAGCAAGTCATAAATGACTTGGGGAAGCTGTGGAAATTTCAACAGCAAAATAAGCAGAAATATAAAAAATGACCTAGAGGGTCATTACAGAAAATAAGTATAGTGATTAACTACTATTTAAAATGTATAAACTTTGGTTGTCATGAATTCAGAACACCTCAATTTATAGAAAAGATTATACAAAATAAATTTAAATGGGGAATATACTTTTTGCTATATATAATTTTTCTCTTTAATTATTAGTGTGATTGTGATTTATCATGTTCCTCTTTGAGTAACAATACTTTTTTATCTTCAAAGTTATACGTTGTATTTTTAAAATGTTTGCACTTAATAAAATAAAGTACACACAATAATTTATTTTTATACAAATTTATTCTTAATTAAAGCTTGCTACACGTGAAATGCACGTACCCAAAACTAGTATAGATAGAAATATTCAGAGTTTTTCACATTGTTAAAAAAAATTAAGTAATTCACTATCCCGTTCTTTTCAGTTTACAATTTCTTTATTATTAGGAGTAGTAATAGTTCATGGGAAATGGAACAACATATTTATATATTTATGGAAAAAGGACAAAAATACCCTTCAAGTATTAGAATTGGTTCAAAAATACTCTTCACTTACCTATTGGGCGAAAAATACCCTTCCATCCAACTTTTGTGGCTCGAATATACCTTTACAACTAACAAACGTTTTTTAAATCATAATTAAAAATTTTATTAAGTACATGACAGATTTTTGTTGGTTGTAAATTAAATTAATTAAAATGTTGAACTAAATTCGAATTCAATTAAAACTACCTGACCCTTGATATAGCTTTTCAAGAGTAATTTGGGTGATAAAACATTTCTATTTTCCGCCTCTATGGCTAATGTTGTCCAAATGAAGTAGCAAGAGTCATCTATATAATATACTAAAAGTGTGAAGGACCTTAGAAATGTTGTTTGAACTTCTTGCCCTTCATTACAAGTCTTTGGTTTAGACAAAATCGTCTTTTCAATTTTTTTTTTAATAGTTAAGGGTTGAAAATTCTCTCTCTCTCTATCTATCTATCTATCTATCTATCTATCTATCTATATATATATATATATATATATATATATATATATATATATATTGTATTGTATATTGGCTTAATGTTCTGTAGGAACAATATTGATGAATGAGGCAAAAGACTTTCTAGATTTCTTCCTATTTTTACCCTATTACTAATCAGGTATATGTTTATATGTCATATACGTACAAAGTGATCCTCACATTTGTTTCATGTTTATTTTTATCATCATTTGAAATTGCAGTTCTTTGATATTTTAAAGTCGCTTTTTCACCTTAGACACAAAAATTTAGGTTACTCTTCTAATATTTAGGATTTTGCAATCAATATGTGTTTACACTAAAATATATGTTTATATTTATGTTTATGTTTACATTATTATATTAATGTGTGAAGAATTTTTGAAAAGTGATTTAAACTTGTACACTTTATCAAAAATCTCTGTAATAAATAAAATTATTTGATTTTAAATAATCAAATGCTAAACGTGCGAGGCACGTACGGTTAAACTAGTTGATTAAAAAAAGACTACCCTTCAATTGTCCCAAAGGGAGTAGGAGAAATGGTTAATAGAGGCCTAAATAGGTAATGAACTTATCAGTAAAAAGGATGAATTTATCCTCTGAATATTTCTTTAAAGTTGGTAAAATGGATATAAGCAACTTTTCCAACAAGAGTAGTAAGATGTTTCTTTTTCATGGGGTTGATATTGCTATGAGACTTTCAATAGTTGTTCAAAGATACTGTTGCAATTACGGACACTACAAGAAAAATAGCTTATAAGGAAGGGAAATATGGTCCCAGAAAGTCTAAATCTTGTCTCAATTGATCTTTCAAGACGGGAAAAATCTAGTCGTATCCCATCCTAACAGGCTCCCGCAAAAGGTCATTAGCGATGAGTCTAATAAGCCGGTCCTTAAAACCCTTTTGAGACAGAAAAAAAGTTGGCTGTAATTATCTTTTAGAGATGGTATATCTTGTCCTAATTGACTAAGTACGTGGTCTAAATTATTCTTTTACGACAAGCAATCTCATCCCAAATAGAATAACTACCTCGTCATAATTATCTTTTAGCAATGGTATATCTTGTCTCAAATAAACTAACTACCTCATCGTAATTATCTTTTCGCGATGATATTTCTCATCCCGAATAGAGTAACTACTTGGTTATAATTATCTTTTAGCGACGGTATGTCTTGTCTCAAATAGATTAACTACATCATCGTAATTCTCTTTTCGCATCGGTATTTCTCATACCAAATAGACTAACTACCTTATCATAATTATCCTTTAGCGATGACAAAAATTATTTTCCTAGATTAACCTTTAAAGACGAGCAACATCTTGGTCCTAGATCAACCTTTAAAGATGAGTCACATTCTAGTCGTAGATTAACCTTTAAAGACGAGCAACATCTCATCCTAAATAAACATTTAAAGACGAGCAATATTTCTTGTCTATAATTGACCACAAATAAGCCTAATATCACAAAATAATAAATTCCATCAAATAAATACCAACTTACTATCGAGAATCTTGATACAAAAACATGATATAATTAGAGACCAGAAAACTTAGTTAACATCCCATGATATTAGTTTCAATATTTGTTTCACAAAAAACATAGTTACCATCCCGATCGAGCAAGAGTATGATATCAAATTTTCTATAACATTTGAATACATAGCAAAAAAATAATCAAGTAACTCCTGTTTCTACTGCTTAAGTCATCGGCTTTCAGTTTAAATTGCCAACTTCCATCACAGGGCTAAAAAATAATCAAGTCCTCGACTTTCAGTTCCTGTTGTTTCGCCTAAATCAAGTAACTCCTACAACAGTAAAGCAGAAATTTAGTACATCGCTTCACCTCATATGCTTGACATAAATCAAGTAAGTGAATATATCAAAATATCAAATTCAATTTTTAAACACTCCAGTGCAGAGAAAGCTTCATGAACTATTTAAGAGATGAATTAACAAGTATCGCCCAATATGTACATCATACCTTCACACTAAGCATAATCAAATACTTCAGCAGTTAACAAGAGTAGAAGTTGAAGAGTATACACAACCTTAGTAGCACTTCATTGTCATAACTTGAAGATGAACAGAGTCCTATTTCAATTGTAACTGTATTTGCATAACTAAAGCTCTTTAAATAGTTGCAAACTGACAGCTTTCTCAAGGAATTCTACGTAATTTTCAGTCTCATCAAACCACGTCAGGAACTAACTATTTTTGCTATTTTTGTCTAGTTACTCTGCAAGATATCAATAAAGTTAGTTTTTGTTCAGCGACTATCTTGAATATCTTACCAGAAGCATCTACAAAGCTAATCATAGATATGTGCAATCAAATGTCCCTACACGCATTCAAATTAAACGCCCTGAATCAATCAATCTATTTCAAACGTTGCTTTCTGTTTTATTTGGAAAAAAATACTAAATTCTTTGATGATTTCACGTTTACCTTATCCCTTGATCATTATATTGTAAAGTTTCTAAAGGATGGAACTTCGGATGAGGTATGCACCACTTAAATTATCCTTCCATGTCATAAGACCTTCACAAAGGGAAAAGGACCCATTGGTCTGAGGAAGAGAAAGGCTATTCTTCTTTTTTTAGTTTTCTGCTGAGGTTTTACATGAAAATATACTTATTGCAGATCATTCCCACTTTGAACGAGTAATTGAGCATTTAAAGCAAATTAAAGCTGAGGAATTGTTGTATGCTGATAAAGTTAAGTCAATTGGCTTGACAGGAGAGGAGGAAATGGAGGGGACTTAGGAGGTCAATGTATGGATTTTCTCTTACTTCTCATCAGTATTAACATACTGAAACACATATCGTTATCATAATTCTTGTGTTATTAACTGGCAAGATAAAGGAAGAATGAAGGCAACATAGTTTGCCTAGACTATTATTAGAGTTGCCTATAGCAATTGTTAATGTTTTTTTCTTTCCAATTTCCTGATTCATCCATTTGTTGATGATGATTTTTTGTAGGAGGAAGAGACAATGTTTGAACAACAACATACCCCAGGAGGAAGAAGCAATGTCTGAACATGTTGAGGAAAAAGAAGTTGAAGCAGTAGGGCAAGACGTTTCAGAAATTGAGAGTTCAATGAAGGACTATGATAGTGAAGATGATTTCTTGAAATGGAGTCAGTATACCAGTGAAGTGTGACGGATGCAACCTAAAGCCTACATTTTCCACATCTAATTATACTCTTCTTGAGGAATAGTTTTCGATATCTAATAATATTTTGGCACTCCCCTAAAGAAAGTGAAAAAGAATCTGCCTGCATCATGTGACAACTCCTCCTACATCTAAGAGACCCTGGTTTCATCTCAGAGGATCCAAACAAGACTGTGCTTGAAAGGCCCACCTATAACAGGGTGATCGGAAGAAAAGTATGTGGAAGGAATTGGAAATAGCTAAGGAAACACAAATCATCGGCAGCGAAGGTGAGCGTGAAGGGCAAGTTATTGGAGCAGAGAATAAAAGACAAGGAGATAAAAAAAGCTTACAGGGAGAGAATGAATGAGCTAAAGGAAGAGATAAGATAGAACAAGATGAATAAGAGGAAACAGTAGGAGGAAAGAGAAAAAAAGAAGCAGGAAAACATTCTCAAGTCAGGGACCAAGGTTCAGAAGATCACCAATCCAAAGACGCTAAAAAGGATAACTAAATCTAAAGCAGAGGAAGCTCCTCAAGGTTGTTTCTAACCAAAACTATAACTAGTCCTCCTTGTATCTCTAGCTACCCTTATACATTTAAAATGTACTCTTTTTTGCAATGAGATTATGATACTCATATCTAGTACTAGTTCCTTTTCTAGTTTTTGTAGCCTGCTGCACTATTTAATTTATTAGTTACGATTGCTGCAATATCATTCTCTGTTGATGTGTAATGTTATAATAGAAAAGTTGTTTCGTAACCCCTATCCCCCACCCCCACCCCCACCCCCTACACACACAAAAAGCAAAAACAATGTAATCTGATCATTTAATTTCTTCCCTAGAAATAGGTGTACCATCCACAGTTCCAAATCAAGGAGTCGGGACAACTAGACAAAACAAGGCAGAACAAACATGAGAATTCAGACTTCCCAAATCTATTTCTTTAATCAATGCGACTCCAAAGTATAGCTGCTTCTACACCATGTGGATAAGATAAGGTAAGAGGGCCATAATTTGTTGGGAAATACGAAATCAATCAATTATGCTCCCACATAATACTATATGTTATCTAATTTCAAAGTTCTAGAATTCTTCTTTGATCATGGGAGATGACGTCATTAATCATCTAAAATAGACCGACTGAGAACTCACGACTCTTATCATCTTAGTTTTGTGTAAAAATAAATTTAAATCCTCGCTTTAACAGAGATAAAAAAGCTAAATTTTCTAGAAGTGTCAAAATATGATACAGAAATGACAGTGAATTAAATATTGGAAAGTTGTTGAGCAGGGGAGTGATAAATAGCTCTTCCAACTATAGCAGATTTATGAAGGTGGAGGCAGGACGGGCATTTAGATAACTCAATGGCACACACTTGTTACGGAAGAAATTTTTTTATGTCACTTTGCTCAATACTTCAATGGCATAATTTTGGGTAACCTACTTTATCAATGTCATTTGTTTTTGTTAATACACAAGAAAAGTGCCAAATGGAATTACTACAGTGCTATATACGGCTCAAGCCCTCTAATTATTTGATCAAAGCACCCATACATTGGGAAAGATTTATATGTAATAGAAAAGAACTCTTGATCTTCTCAACACACTTCCACATCCTTCAAGTGCATCCTTTCTTTCCCTTTCAAAGTCAACCCACTTATCCATCTCCAGATTTTCCTAAAAACACTTGACAATTTGGTCGAGTTGTAGATAAAACAAAGAAGGGTTTACTGTGAACCTACCTGCATAATCACCAGCCCTCAATGTCTTCAAAAAATCCTTACATTAACTGATTTTTACCATCAATGGAAACTTTACATATGCAGACATAATAGGAGATAATATTCTTTGAATAGACTAATAGATAACATGTAAATTAGGCAAATAAGATAAAATAAGTTGCATCTATCTGGCATACCTCTAAATTTCTTGTTGAAAGGCTATTATCTGTGGTAGCCTGCTATCTATTAGAATAGAAGTTGCTACAACTCGAGCCCTTCTTCCCTAAATCAATGTAGAAGTCTGCCCAGTGAGCATATCATATTGAGACTGCAATCATCTTAGTTGTTTCTGCAACTCCAATTCTTTAGCTTTTAACGCTATAGTTGCTTCTCTGATGATTAAGCAAACCATCAATATCAGATAAAATCATGGCATATGTAAAAACAAATTAATCCTAGACAAATTCATTTTAATATATGAAGAAGCAAAGATGAGGTTCTAAGAATGTTATATTTCACATATTTCCAAAAAAAAAAGCGAGAGAGAGATGCACCATCTTGTGCAAACTAAATTGCCTTTATCAACTCTCTGGTATCTAAGTTGCCTCTTAATATGCAGTTTCTAATTCTGGAATAAAGATAATCTGGAACTGAAGATTGATCAGATCAATGGGGCAAGATAAACTAATGCCATTGCATTCGAGTTAAGACAAGAAGACTGCGAGCTTACATACCCATGATCAAGTCCCTGATATATTATACAAACAACAAACAACAACAAACCCAGTGTATTCCTACATAGTAAGGTCTGGGGAGGATAAGATATACGCAGTCCATACCATTACTCCCAGGGAAGTAGCAAGGCTGTTTCTGATAGACCCCCAGCTCACGACAAGGAATAGTAATCAAAGTCATACCAAAAAACCTAGAACAAGACAAAACATAGAGACGCCACATACAGGAAAAGAGTAAACAAAGACTAGTAAACAATCGTAATACTACAAGCAACAAGAAATCATAATAAGAATACTACACCCACCAAGTAATGCCCTACCATACCTACCCAAATTGGCACTAACCTTCCATCCTAATACGCGTCCTCCAGATCTTCCTATCTACGGTCATGTCTTCAGTAAGCTGTAACTGCTTCATGTCCTACCTAATCACCTCTCTCCTGTACTTCTTCGGCCTACCCCTGCCCCATCTGAAACCATCCAAAGCAAGCCTCTCACACCTATAAATCGGTGCCTCCGTACCCCTCCTCATCACGTGTTCGAACCATCTCAAATGAACCTCTCACATCTAGTCCTCCGCCGAAGCCACTCCAATCTTTTCTCGGATAGTCTCATTCCAAACTCTATCGCCCCTAGTAAGCCCACATATCCAACGCAACATCCGTATTTCCACCACCTTCAATTTCTGAATGTGAGAGTTCTTGACTGGCCTATACTCTGCTCCATACAACATGGCCGGGCGGACTGCTACCCTGTAAAATTTGCCTTTAATCTTGGGCGACACCTTCTTATCAGACAACACCCCCGAGGCGAGCTTCTACTTCATCTATCCCACCTTGATATAGTGAGAGACATTTTCGTCAATCTCACCATTCCCTTGAATCATGGACCCAAGATACTTAAAACTATCCCTCTTATACACCACCTGAGACTCCAGCCTTACTACCACGTCATCACCCTCCCTCGAGCCATCAAACTTACATTCTAAATACTCGGTCTTGCTCCTACTTAACCTGAACCCTTTAGACTCAAGGGTCTCTCCACAGTTCTAATTTATCATTCACCCCCCCCCCCCCCCCCCCGAGTCTTATTAATCAAAACCACATCATCTGTAAAAAGCATACACCAGGGCACCTCACCTTGAATACACCGCGTCAACACATCCATCACCAAAGCAAAAAAAATGGGCTAAGAGTAGACCCCTGATGTAACCCTGTCAGGATAGGGAAATGTTTAGAATCACCACCCGCCGTCCTCACCTGAGTCTTAGCTCTATCATACATGTCCTTGATTTCTCTAATATATGCCACCGGGACCCCACTCACCTCCAGGCATCTCCAAAGAACTTCCCAAGGGACTTTGTCGTATGCCTTCTCCAAGTTGATAAACACCATGTGCAGATCCTTCTTTCTTTCTCTGTACTGTTCCACCAGTCTCCAAACCAGGTGAATTATCTCCGTCGTCGAGCGTCCGGGCATTAATCTAAACTGGTTCTCTGAAATAGAGACTATCCTCCTCAACCTCAACTTAACCACTCTCTCTCAAATTATCATAGTGTGACTCAATAACTTAATACCCCGATAATTATTGTAATACTTAATGTCACCCTTATTCTTATACAGAGGGATCATAATGCTCCACCTCCATGCGTCGTGCATTTTCGCCAACTTGAAAATATCATTAAACACATCAGTCAACCACCTTAAACCATTCTCTCCAACAAACTTCTAAAAGTCCACAAGGATCTCATCAGGCCACGTCGCCCTACCCCTTCGCATCCTGCGAATAGCCTCTCTGACCTTCTCCACCTTAAAACGTCTACAATAACTGAAATCACGATGCTCCTCTGATTGCTCCAGCTCCCCTAACACCATAACTCTATCCTCTTCATCATTCAAGAGCCTATGAAAATACAACTACCATTTTTTCTTAATGTGAACATCCTCCATCAACACTCTACCATCCTTCCCCTTAATGTACTTGACCTGATCGAGGTCATGACTCTTCCTCTCCCTAGCCTTAGCCAGCCTAAATAACCTCTTTTCCCCTCTTTTCTCCTCTAACCCCGCATACAAGCTCTTAAACTCCGCCGTCTTAGCAGTTGTAATTGCTAGCTTAGCCCCCTTCCTTGCTAACTTATACTTCTCTCTATTTACCCACTTCTCTTCTACATCCTTACTCTCAACCAACTTAGCATACACCCCCTTCTTAGTCTCCACTTTCTTCTTAACTTCTTTATTCCATCACCAATCCCCCCGATAATAACTGGCCCTGCCCCTAGACACACCCAACACCTCAGTAGCAGTCTCCCTGATGCACTTAGCCACCCTATCCCACATACCATCTACGTCTCCCCTACCCTCTCACACCTCTATGCCCTCCAACTTCTCCTCTATCTCCCATGCATTCACCGACGACAAGCTACCCTACTTAATTATCGGTCTACCCTCCGTACCCCTATTCTTTTTATCCTTCCTAATACCCAAGTCCATCTCTAAGAGCTTATGCTGGGTCGAAAGATTATCACTCAGAAAGACCTTACAGTCCTTACACAAAACCCTATCCCCTTTCCTAAGTAGCAAAAAGTCAATTTGGGTCTTGGCTATCGCGTTTCAAAAGGTGATTAGGTGATCGTCCTTCTTCGAAAAGCTCGAATTCACCACCACCAGCCTAAAGGACCTCACCAAATCCAATAGAGCATCTCCCTCTTCATTTCTCACCCCAAAACCAAAACCACCATGCACATCATCAAAGCCTCTCAATAACGCCCCGATGTGCCCATTAAAATCCCCTGCTACAACGATCTTTTTTTAGCTAGGCACGCTTCTCACCACCTCATCCAAAACCTCCCAAAACCATATTTTCTTCTCCCCCTCCAAGCCCACCTGTGGTGCATACACACTACATACATTCAGGGTAAACCCCCCTAAGACCAACTTAATAGTCATCAGCCTATCACTAATTCTCTTAACCTCCACTACCTGCCCTTTAAGCTTTTCATCTACCAAGATGCCAATTTCATTCCTATGCCTCTCGCTTCCAGAGTACCAAAGCTTGTAACCATCCACATCCCTAGCCTTAGACCCTACCCACTTGGTCTCCTGGACACACACAATATTAATCTTCCTCCTCTTAAGAATCTTCACCAATTCTATTGACTTACCCTGAAGGGTCCCTATATTCCAAGACCCTACTCTCAACCTATCTACTCTCACCTCTCGCCTCCCTCTACCACCCCTCACTGCACCAGCCCTAACACTCGACATAGACCACACACATACCCCTGCCCTCCCCTCTTTACCCCTCAGACATGACCATATTCCACCATCAACCCCTCCAGCCACCACTTAAGAACTGAAACCAAGTCCAAACAGAGCCTCAAACCAATAGACCGAAAGACAACAAAATAAGGCAATAATAGGAAAGCATGAAAATAGAAAAGCAGTGTGAAAGCAATAGGGAAACAGTAGGCAGTCATAAGTATACTCACAGGAAACAAAACAGTACAAATGAAATGGTAAAAATATTAACTAGTGCAAATTTCTAAATATCAAAGTTTAGATGTCACCGGGGTAATCCTGGGTGCTTATGGTACCGTCAATTTTCTTGGCAGAGTTGGTTGGTGAAAACAACATTGCCAAAAAGCTGTCACCAGAATATCATCAGATGTTGCCGTCACTGGAGCGTCTACTGTGCTTTACCGGATCTGTGTTTTGGTGACCGCCGTCGGAGCCGATCCTAGTCCCGCCAGTGATATCCGCCACTAAAAAGCAAAGAAGGGGGAGGAAGGGAGAGGGGTAGCTCAAAAGAGCTGTAGAGAAAGGGAGAAAGAGAGAGAGGGAGAGGGAGGAAGGCAAAGAGGGTAACTTACCTTTGCCGGCGCCGGCTACTCGATCTGAGGTGTGAAATCATAGATAACTCTTTCTAAAGTGTCTGCTAATTCCCTTAATCTGAGAGATTCCAAATAGTGTACCCAAATAAGTGGTCGTTTGGTAGAGTGTATTAAAAATATAATGCATGCATTAGTTTTTGTGCATTAGTAATACCTTGTTTGGTATCATATTTTTAACTGTGCATAACTAATACTTGCACTAATTATACACTCTATTGTGTATTGAGGTGTGTATTAGTATTACACATTATTTTCTATGTATTAGTAATGCAAGACTTTCAACACATGTATTAATTTATTAAATGACATTATTACCCTTAAACTATTTCCCCCCTTTTTTTTCCACTATATCACACTCCCTATTCTTTTCTCACCATATTAAAAATTACTCTTTTTGTATTCTACCATGGAAAAGAGGATGTTGATTGATGAACTAGTATGAGATACAACAAAAAGGGCTCATCCAAGAAGAAATTATTTTCATTTTCTGTAATAAATTTGGTATCGGATGGGAAGCCTCAAGGCATTTTATCTCTGGATGGTAAATCCACCAAAAGATGAGACAGTTGGAATCAGGAAAATCCTGAAGCAATTTGACGCAGATGGAGATGCAAACATCTTCTATTGGTTTCAAAATCGCCGGTCAAGGTTTCGCCGTCGTCAACGACAATTCAGGCGAGCCTTAGTGCGGCCAAAGTAGAAGAAGAACAATCTGCAACTGCAAGGTCTAGTTGTGGCGGTGCAATTCAGTTTCATGCTAGCACTGCAAATCTGGGTTCATCATCTATTTCTTTCCCTATGGCTGCACTTTCCAGTTATCTTCTACTTGGTTCCTCCTCCTAAATAGATACATCTTCAGTTGGTTCGAAAGTAAAGTTTGAAGGAAACTTCTGCAAAAAACTATGTTGCACCATTTGTTCGAGCTTTGCTGCTTGTATGCATTGAAAATAGAGTGTACAAAAAAGGGTTGAAAGAAGGGCAATTCAGTAAAAAAAATCCTTTTATAAAAATTGTACAAATATATATTATCTTTAATACATCAAACCAAACAACAACAACAACAACAAACCCAGTGTATTCCCACTTAGTGGGGTCTGGGGGGGGTAAGATGTACGCAGTCCATACCTCTACCTCTGATGAAGTAGAAAGGCTGTTTCCGAATCAAACATTGTGTAAAAAATAATATATGTGTAACTAATACCAGCATTACCAATACTTGCATTAATAATACAAACATTACTAATGCACCTTATTTAGCATTAATCTTATACACTCAACCAAACGACTCCTAAAATTGTTGATCGGAAGCAGAGAGAGTCTACAAAAAATAGTACTTAAAAGAGAAACAGACCACCAGAAAAAGTAAAGATGACATGGAAAGCATGTTTGACTAATTCCTTTAAAAACTATTTGATTTATTGTTGCAACATGAGTAATACAATGTTGGATCAGTACAGAGTGAGAATATAGGTACATCATAATGTGAATGTGGATCATTCAGAAACTAGAATTAAGTTAACAATGTAATTTAAGCATTTACATACTCAACCTTCGAGATAGTATAGTAAAGGTTTAGCAAAAAAGAACAACAGATCTAAGAGACAATAGTCATCACCTTATATCCTTCAATCCTTCTTCGCTTCCGAAAACCGTCTCTTGGTTTTCTCTTCTTGTTGAGAAGGCTAAAATGCTATCATAAACAAAGTCTAGATCCTCTCCCTGCAAAAGCATTGCACAAATAAGGGTGAGTTTGTACACACATAGTGGCATGAAGGAATAAAGAAGGACATAATAGCAAACATCTTATACTTCTATTAAATGAAAACTCTCTGTTACATACCCACCCCACCCCAAAATGAAGATCTATGGCATAACATAGTCCCAAGGCCCCATATAGTAGTGCTGAGGATTAAGAAGGAATGTAAATATCGAAGTATTAATTTTATACGAAGTAATAAACAATATAACTAGACTTTTCTGAAACTAACAATATAAACAAAATTGTCCCTAAGAATAATATAAACAAATAAAGTTCATTGTCAATTTGAGTGTAAGTTCCTAAGATTGAGAATACCTAAAGGTTACAAAGGTTAGGCATTATAGAATATCTAAAGGTTACGAACCCATTCACTGCAAAAAGGTTCCAATTGTCACAATTATGTGTAATACTGATGATGTCAACAAAGGTGAGTTCATAGATAAAATTGGAGATGTGATTTTTACACAAGTAGACTACCCAACACACCACCGATACAGAGGCAGGGACATACCCTCTGCTAATGCAGAAAATTATCCCAAACCTAGATGAAAAATACACCAGATTAATTAAAACTAACACAACCCATTAACATAAAATGAGAAAATACAAAACAAGTTGTGATAACCTTGGACTTCTTTTGTTCATTTACATAAAACCATAAAAAGTTCATTAAGAATCGATCAATTTGCCCTACTCTCGAATGAGACTTTCAGCACAGATACTACAGAGAAGAAAAATAAAGAACCACGCATTATCAATCAGTAAGCATCCGATATATACATTCAAAAACAAGTCCAAAAGGACACCCCAACACTGCGAGAATAAGGATATACAAGAAAACACATAGGGGTTGCTAAAGCACGTCACAGCGAAGGAAATCGAGTGTCACCAAAGGGAATCGAGTATCCCAATCTACAGGCAATACAAACTGCATTACATAGGAAAAATAGAGTAAAGTAAAGCTCACCGAAGGGAATTGAGTATCAAGTTTGCGCACGTCACAGCGAATTTCATATAGTGAGGAGAGAATTAGCACACAACAGTGAGAAGAGCAAATTGAGAGATGCAAATTAGGGCCAATTTAATTCGTTAATTGTAGAGAGAAGAAATCTTCTATATGTTTAAGCGAGGAGATCGAGAGTTTTAGTTTTTTAATTGCGTTTTAGTGCCTATTATGTTTTATTAATTGGCGCCCAATTATGATTTTTTAAAATTAAAAATTTTACAAAGAGTTTGACGGTATTTATTTTTTCGCTTAAGACACCAAATTATTAATAGGGATCGGTTAATAAAAAATTTAGGATGAGATTTTATACCTTCGCAATTAATTGCATAATTAGGGACTGGAATATAATCCCGTCTCAATAAATATAATTTTAGAGACGAGATTATATTCCGATCCCTAAGTGTTGGTCTTAAATAGACCTTTTTTTGTAGTGGGAAATTCAAATATGTGTATGTTCGTGATGATCTTTATGCCTTGCTTTCTGTAGTGGCGGATCCAGAATTTCTATTAAGGGGGTTCAAAAAAATAACTATATTAACAGGACCTAAAAATAAACGGGTCAATCATACATAAGCTGGTCGAATCATATATAAATGGGTCGGATTTGACTTGAGCAAGCTAGAAAAACTCAATAAGATGAAATTACTAATCCAAGTAGACAAATAAGCGGGTAGGACAAGGCTTTTCACTAATCCTTACCGTTCACGAATGATCTCTTAAATGCTTCTTTAGTTGCATAAGGAAGTCAAATCTTTGGGTCGCGATACCAAAAAATTATCAATGATGAAAACAATACTTGGTCAATAATATAATAGACATCCAAATTAACACTAAGTTAGTTGTGGACAAAGAGATGATAATACATATTCTAGGACACATAACAAGTCATGTAAAAATATGTATTCTCTATTTTTAGGCAATAAATTAAAGGAAAAGCTCACAGAAGGAAAAGCCTCTGATCAAGCTCAAACTTAGCTACAATGGATGGATCTCCTTCCAGCTGCATCAGAAGTGCTCCAAATGATACAAAAATGTCTCTGAAGATCAATAAAAATGAGAAAATTCACAGTTAAATTAATAAAAATTCGTGAATTAGAAGCCAACAAATCGAGCAGCCCAAACAATCAGAACACATACAACTCTCGACAATAATAACGTACCCATTGTAATCCCACAAGTGGGGTTTGGGGAGGGTAAATTGTATGTGTACCTTACACCTATATCACAGAGATAGAGAGGCTTTTTTCTTATAGACTATAGACAACTCTCAAACAGCATATATTTAAAAGATAAAAGAGAATATACACTAAACAAAAATTGCAAAACTTCTATCTCAAAAACAAAAACAGAGAGAAACCAACTACAGGAAAGTACATTGATCCAGAGGCGGATCTACGTGTCTCCCGGGGTTCATCCTGTCATACAACCACAGCAGTTGCCATCCAACTTCAATACTATTAAGAAACAATACTTGTCATCCAACTTCAACTGTATATAACTAAGTGGAGACAATCAATATATTCTTAAAAAATGAAACAAGCGAAGAAGCTAATCAAAACATAGTTTTAATATTAAAAGTGCAACTACATACATTATTACAATTATACTCTACGAGGTTTCATATCTTGAAATGTTTTAATAATAGCATCATTAGAAATATTATCAAATATATCTTTTTCCAAATAAGGCACCAAACAACCACTAAAAAAACTATCACTCATTTGACTCCGCAAGTCATTCTTGATAAACTGTATTGCCGAGAAAGCTCTTTCAACGGATGTTGTGGCAACCGGTAAAAGTAAAGCAAGTTTTTCTAAGCGGAATAACAAAGGATACTTTGAATGTTTCTTTGTTTGAACTAATCTTTTGGAAAGATCACAAAACCCATTCAAATCGGAGAACCTTTCATCAACATCACGAACATCAATAATGTAACTTGAAAGTTGACTCTCAAGAATACTCATATTAAATTCATCAAAATCATTTGGATATAATTCAGTCATTCTCATTATTTTCTTGATATCAAAACTTGAAAATAAGTTAACTGGATTCAAAGAAGCAATTCCATGAAGCAAATCAGTTGTCACCTCACCAAAATGATCATTGAGTTCTTGAAGTTACCAATTAATAATATTGCAAAACACTTCAACACGGTAATGATGTAAGACTGTATAATTGGCATGTCGGCGACGGGATCTTAAAGAGCTAACATATGAATCCTCAAAGTTAGGTATCAAAATATCATATTTGTTACAAAATAGAGATACCTTATCAATAAGAGAATTCCATTCATCATCCCTTAAAACTTCCAACCTTCTCTTTGCTACTTCAACAAGTAGCATGGCATTTGCAATATCTTGCTCCTTTTTTTGTAAGCATTTGTCAAGCTTATTTGTAATAAGCCAAAACATCTCTCATTAAATGTAGCATGAATGCAACCTCAAATGTTCGACAAGCTTCGAGATCTCCCATTGCCTTTGCTCTTTCATCCATATTACGTACATCAAGAACAAGTGATTCAAGAACATCAAGAATAGAGCCAAACATAAGAATAAAATTGGCAAAGGACTTATAATGAGACCCCTAACGAGTATCACAAGCTCTTGAAAAACCAAGTTATTGATTCAAGCCACTACCGATAGTAATTTTACCCATATCTAATGCCTCTTGAATTTTATGTTTTTGAGAATCTCTAAGTTCATCCATACGCTTAAAAGAAGACCCCAACATATTCAAAATATTTGAGACCGACACTATAAGTTTTCCCACTTCAATACATTTTTTAGAGACTCCAACAAGAGTTAGTTGAAGTTGATGAGCAACACAATGGATAGAATGAGCTGATCTACTTTCTTGTCTAATCAACATATTAAGACCATCGATCTCACCTTGCATATTACTTGCCCCATCGTAATATTGTCCACACACAGATGATAGACTCAAGGAATATTGAGCAAGTAAATTGGCAATTGTCTTTTTTAGAGATAAAGCACTAGTATCTTGAACATGAACAATATCAATAAGTCGCTCCATCACAAACCCCATCCTATCAACATATCGCAATATAATATCCATTTTCTCTTTATGTGACACATCAAAAGACTCATCAACTAGTAAGGAAAAGTAGCCACCATTTAATTCCTCAAGAATAGCTTTAACGGTTTCTATTTTACATGCACTTACAATATCTTTCTGAATCGATGGAGAAATCATTTGATCATTTTGAGGAGCACGTTCTAGCACATAAGCATGAATTTTATCACACTTTTTTGCATACCATGAGAGTATTTGAAGAAATTTCCCCCTACTAAGTGATGTTTTAGATTCATCATGACCTCGAAATGCAAAGCCCTGAGTTATTAGAAGTCTTGCTACATCAACCAAAGCATTTATGCGGATCCAATATCCATGCTTAAGTTGATTTAATTGCTTATCAAATTCATATTGAATAGACTGTTTTTGTCGTAGTAAATCTTGACATTTCTTCTTTAACTGATTGTGTACGCTATTCGGTAGACCAATATGCTTTTCAAGACTTCTTTTTGTTTCAACTTCTAAATCCTGTAGTTAAAAATACTTCGTCTCCACCTTGATGAATGTTATTATCTTTAAAAAGATAATAATACAAACAATAGGTTGCATCTTTACTAACGCTGTATTCTAACCAATCATGATACACATCATCGAACCATTCATGATTAAAACGACGCATTGATCCAGAAATATCTGTTTGAGGATACTCATGAAGCTGGAGACGGGGTTGACAAGGACCATTGAGGAGATATGCTCTTCTAATAAGATCACGATGCTTTGAAGGATACTTTAATATTGGGATTCTTTCCCCCAGATCAAACTTTAAGGAATTCAAATCAAATTCTTCAGCATTTTCTTGAGAAGGTAATGCTACTTTTGAATGGTTGGCATTTGATTCTTGCTTACATTGAATATCAATATGAGAGACTAAATTTGATTTTGGTACTACAGTAAAAAAATTCTTCACTAAACGTTGAGACTGTCGTAAAGTAAGAACTTAATTAGAACTTATCAATCAACATAAAAAAGAAAACAACCATCTTTATACCAAATTAAATGAACAAAATAAATGCATTTACATAGATAACAATCAAAAACCAAGTAGCAAGCAGTCAAGCACATCAAATTATAAAAAAATACATCAGTCATAAAAACAAGATGCTTTTACACAGATAAAAATCAAGTAGCAACTAGCAATTAGAAAATATATAAAAATATTATTAGAAAATTTAAAAAAATATATAAAATTAAAAATTATCGAAGAATCCATAACACATAGTGAAATTGGGGAAGACACCGGTGAAACTTGAGAGGTTGAGGTCAAACTCGATAATTCGAATTGAAAGAAACCCAAATTTCGGGTTAAAGAGAGAATGAAATTATATAGGAGTAAAGTAATATTTGACTTTTCTGCCACTTTTTTAAAACCATGTCGTTTTGGTTGAAAAAAATAAATCTTTTAGAGTTATTTTTGTTCCAGCCTCCAGGCTTCTAGAAGCTTAATAAGCTGCAAGTAAAAAATCAAAAAAACACTGCCTCTCGAACCCGCAACATAACGCGCGATCCTGAACCTCCTTTGCCACTGAGCCAAGTATCCTACTTGTGTCAAGGGGGTTCAACTATATATATATATACATATACAAAAATTTTGAACGTATATATTTAATGTATTTTTTCGACGAATGGGGTTCGGATGAACCCGTGGGAGACATGTAGATCCACCCCTGGCTTTTTGTATTCGTTTATATATCATGTATTTTCTATATTTCTTGGTGCTTTTGGTACAATATCACATATTTCTTGTGATACAATGAAACCTTCTTAGTTTATTTTAAAAAATATTATCTTGTCCATAAATTTGGGTGTAAAGAAGCACTTTGGAATCCTCTTTGCTTGCTAGGTTAGTTCCAAAAGAGAATCACTTGAATAATATGCCTAAAGATATGTTGAGAAGAAGAAGTAAAAGAAGATGTCGAAGTGTTGAGGAGAAGATCGATGAGCATAGAAGGTTAATTGGAGTTGAGCATCGCCTTCTTCATCGTAACTTTCGTTTAAAATCGTGGATTCAAAATGACTTTCTAGCAGTTTGGTCAATGAAATTGGATTTAGGCTTTAGAATCTCCTTTTTGTTTAATAGATTGGGGCGGTTTTAATGGTTTGGGGTGAGTTTAGGTCGAGTAATTTTAGTTGGATTTGGATTTGATTTAATATTTTAAAATTTAATTTACAACGAATAGAAAGTTGTCACGTAGTTAATAAATTTTTTAGTTATGGTTTAAAAAAAGATTTGTTAGTTGTAAGGGTATATTTGGGGCATAAAGGTGGTGAAGGGGTATTTTGACCAAATAGGTAAATGAAGGGTATTTAAAAATCAATTCCAATACTTGAAAGGTATTTCTAACCTTTTTTCGTATATTTATAAATACTTTTTATGTTCTCTTTTACTTGTCATTATTTTTCTAATTAAATTTTCTTTTTTACTTGTCACTTTTGATATATCAAAAAAAGATAAAAGATTTTTTTGCTATTTTTCCTAAGCATTAATTGTGTACTATTCAAATTATTTTCAAGACATATTACTCTAAACATCAATTAATAGGATAGTATAACAAAATAGTCTTATCAATAATTATTTTCTTAACGAGTGTGTCATGTCAAAAAGGAATAAGTAAAAACGAACTGAGCGAGTAGTTAACTTTTTAGTCTCCAGTTATCCTTAATGATAACCCTTACAATCACATACTTCCTCCATTTCTTTTTAAGTGTTCTATTTAGGTTGTATTTGTATTCCTTTTTTAGTGCTCTTTAAATCTTTGAAGATTAATTTGATTAAAAATTTTCTACTATTCCCTTTTCAAATTGTCAAGATTATTAATTGCGAAGGGATTAGGGATGTGGTCAATTAAATTTAATTGGGAATATAATAAAAGTACTTTAAATTTTATAAGAGTAAGAAATTTATTAAGGGCGTAAAATTTATTAAGGAGTTTCCCCAATCTAAATAGATCAATTAAAAGGAATGGAGAGAGTAAATATTATGATTTATTTCGTGAAATTAGTCGAAACGCGTGAACTAACTCAGACACTATGATTAATAAAAAGATAATAATATCATAAAATTTTATAAATTTTAATCTCTTTTTAAATTTTATGTCAAATCAAATTATATCATTTAAATTGGAGAGAATAGAGTAAAACATTATTATACACAAAATGAAGTAACACTGATTTTCCAACTACAATAAAAATGTGTCAAATAGATTTTATCTTTCTTTTGTGTGTGTATTTTAGATATAGATATGTGGAGGATAATGTTTTGTACAAGTCTTTCCAAGCTAATTATTTCATCCGTTTGTAAATATTTGTCATGTTTACTAAAAATAAATATTTTATTATACTTCGTTTGGTCAAAATAACTTGTAACTTATATCTGTTTTTTATGTTTATTTTTACTTATTATTTTTGACATATGAAAAAAACAAAATAAATTTTCTGTTTTACCCCTAATTCATTTACTAAAGACTTTTTGAAATCTCAAATGATCAATTTCAACTAATTACCCTATTATATAAGCCAACAAGGTGGGACTATCACAGCTTTAATGCATTGTACAAAAGACATTTTAAATTATACCTTATTTTACTACTGAATGAACACGTGGACAACCTAGACCACATGTAGCACTTTACGCGGAGAAGGAAAGGCCAATCTCCTCAAAAAACTAAACCGACACAAACCACCCGCCGCTGCCACTGTCCTCCTCTGCCGAAAAACTACCTCAGCTGAATACATATCCTCAAGAAACCGAGACCCGACTTTCAAAAAACTCATGGACAAGTAAAAAAAAACTTCTTCAAAGTCATCGTTTTTCAAGACCTCATCCTCCGCAAAACCACCAACTCCGTTGTACCCGCCATAATTATCTAAAAACAACAACACCTCCATCTCAATCGCGGGGCTACCCATTTCCTCCGTAAGGACCTCCACATCTTCGACATTTTCATCACCCTTCAAAATTAACTTTATTGTACACTTACCGAAACTGCCCTAAAAATCAGCCAAAAATTTTCGAAATCATGCATGTGTTCATTTAGATTTGTGGTGTTAGTTTTGGAGTTTATTTAAAAAATTTCTTTCTTAATTATAATCTTTGTAGTTCCGTATTGCAATTGCTGCTGCTAAATTTTCCCCATTCGACTGTTGTTTAGGCCCCATTTGGCCATGAAAATCATAATTTTTTGGACACATATTGGTTTTGAAATTCTCATGGCCAAACACATAATTGTTTTCTCTTTTTTTTCACTAAAGTGAAATAATTTTTTCAACAAAAGTAAATAATTCTCATGGTGAAACGGCTACTTAATTTCTGCTGGATTTTCTTTTTTCAATATTGTGCTCTTCTTCTGTGCTTGTGCATGATGGAGGTGGGTAGTGTATTAGCAAAAACAGTTGGTGCTTCCCCAAAATAGTTTTCAGTTACATCCTCTCTCGACTTCATTAGATTTTCAAACACTGAGTGTCAATTCTCTGGGTCTCAATACATAGTTGGAGAGGTAAATGATCTGAAAATAAAGGCACCACAGTTGTTACAATAGTGGTATTTAGCTTCATCATCCATTGAGCATTTACTAATTCTCTATCAATCTTGCTAAAAACATGCTCATTGCTCCAAGTATATTTCTTGCTCAAAACATTCAACTCAGTTAGGCCAATAGCTTGCAAAAACTGTCTAAAGTCCCTTATCTCTGCCTCTTGCATATCAGTACCATTATGTCAGTCATCAACCTCAAAAATAGCATTAAAGTCACTCATCAATAACCAGAGCTCTTGAATTGTATTGTGGCATCTTGTGAGATCACTCCAAATCAACTTCCTGTCTGTTATAGTATGCGGAACATACATTGTTGACAGATAAAACTGTAGCCCATTGTATGTCACCGAGCCATGGATGAATTGCTCATGCACTTTTAATACACTCACCTTCAGCTTAGTGGGATCCCAAAGTAACCAAATTCACCCTTTCCAAGTAGTGTTGTAGTCAACTAATAAAAAGTGAACAAAAAATTTATGCTACCAGTATATTTGATTAAATTCTCAGTCAAAGGAAGATAGTTCCAACAAGTCTTTTAGCCTTTTCTCTACCGCAATCAACTATTAAGTTCAACACCTAGCGTAATAGCTCGAATAATAATCCTTGGTATTTCTTTTATCATGCTATTCTCTACATTATGCTTCATATAAAGGACATATCTTGGATAGAAAATGGACACTAATTTAGCTGAATTGTATTCTCATTCAATTTACAATTGCTTATTTGGTGTTACAATTGTTTTTACAATAGCAACTATCTTCTCAACTGGTGGATAAAGATAAGGATTACTAGACGAGAAAAAGGACAATATGTTTTTTTGCAGTGCTCTGTTAACAGTTAACCAATAAAAAAAGTGTGTTGTGTTAACATATTTCTCTGAAAATTACTTAACGAGAAAATTTCTATATGGAAAAAGTGGAGAATATTTCTGATGCTTATACCTTTTATTTGTAATTTTGTAAGGAAAATTCTAACTTAAATCTCTATATAATCTTCTTTGTGCAGTTTATAAATTATTGACAAAGGTGCATCTACATTCAGCTTTTTCGTCACCTGAATGAGTTATCAGTTGTGCTCTAAAGGTATGTCGTGTGTAACAAGATACTTTCAATTCCTAAAACAAAATTCTTTGTTGGTTCATATTACCAGTTTTTCTTGTGAAATGAGTTTGCATTAGCCGATTAAATAGGAAGTTTATTGCGAAATACAGATCAGATGTTTCTTTAGACATGAAAAAAAATATTTTGAGATAATTGACGAGATTAACCTGTTACAACCACATATTTTGTGAAAACAAGAATTGTAGTTAAAGTATCAATGTAGATTTTATCCTCAAGGAACTGTCTTCAACTATCACAAAGCTTCAAACTTCTAAATGTTTAAATCTTAGCACTATTCATAGAATATACTTGACATAATGAGGATGAAAACAAAAAATTTAGTTCTATAGCTATATATTTCAATGCTATCAATCAATTGTATTTTTCTCCAAGTAAAGCTGCAAGTCTTGTATAATTTAGAGTAAAGAATCATGTATGCTAAAAATGAAAAGGAGGACTATTTTCTGGATATTCAAGCTAGAGATCATATAGTTTTATTTATTTTAAGATTTGCATAGCTTTAGAAAATTTGTAATGCAAATTCACCTAGAGGAAGGGACTTGACATGTAAACATAATTACTCTTACCTCCTCTACTTCTAAGTTTATCTACTTTTGGGAGAGTTTCTCAAATCTTCCTTCACTGATTCAATGTCGGATTATATGTGTTGTTGAGTAGCTTCTCTTTATTTTTCTCCTCTCTCCTTCTCTACTACTTGATTGTGCAGTTCTATACATGTTTGTCAAAGTTTTAAAATTGAAATTTTTTAAAATTCAAACGGATGTTTTGAAATTAGGAAAAACTGTAGATTGAGTTATGAGCACCTCATATAGAGAGGTAAAAAAATCAAAATTTCACTTCCTGAGAAACTATTATAATTTTTTCAACAGTTTTTATCTTTTATGTCATGATATTTTATTTATTTATTGAGATATCAATTGGCAGAGGTTTCAAGTTTGTTGATCTATAATTTTATTTATTATAGTTAATTGCACCTTGAAAAAAAATTGAGATAGAAAAATCATTTTGTGAAATTATCATCTTCTCTGAAAGGATGCTATATGCATTCATTGCAATCAAATTTTTGGTTTTTTCCTCTTGTTGTTTCATCTTTGATATATCATATTCAATATCTTACTTCAAAGATGATAAAGTGTTTGCAGCTAATAAAGAAAAAATATGAAGGATAGAACTGGTCTATTTTGAGGAAAATTAATGTGATGATATCATGTAACTTTCTCTGTTAAGGAACCTCTCGAATGTGTTTACCGCAGTTATTGTTTTGCAATAGTGCCAATTCGATGTTTATAATCTTGAACTATAAGTTTTGAAGGTCGGGTAATATATCTCAATATTTGAAAGTATTGTCACTAATTTAAGTTTTGAAAGAGAGCCAGAGGAATAGTCACTAAACTTTGATTCTGATTATGAGCAGTTGAGGGAGGGGTATATAGAGCATCATAGATCATGACTTTCTGTAAAACTTGCAAAGTGCTCTACAATCTTTTGATTCTATAATATGGATGTTTTTATTGAATGTATTTAACTATTCTCTCTTGAGCCGGGGGTCTATCGGAAACAACCTCTTTACTTCTTCGGAGGTAGCGGTATGGACTGCGTACATTTCACCCTCCTCAGACCTCACTGTGTGGGAATATACTGGGTTATTGTTGTTCTTGTATTTAACTATTCACTCACTTTACCTATTTACCTATATGCCACCATCGAACAAATGATCGATGTGCAAGAACATGTGGGGGTGGCTTCTCTTTTCATTATTTTGGAAAGTCTAGATTATGACGTCGCCTATGCTCTTCCACTTGAACACGGATGGCCATGACGAGGGTGCAAAGAACATAGCATTTTTTTGCCCAAACAAATAATTTTGTGTAGTTCCTTCTACTGGAATTTATAATCCCGTGTAAATTTGATTCTTGTAAGAAAATGCTTCATGTGAAATTTTGAATCTTCATTGGATCTAATTTGAAGAAGGTTTCTTAATTTGCAGGACATTCATTTCTTTGTCTACTCGATTTGCCTTGTGAGAAAGAGAATATCACGTATATCTGAGTGAGGGAGAGACACAGTTGGAGAATGCATCCTCTTGTTTGTCATTGTTCTGGAGAAGACATAACAAGATTGGTAGTTTAGTTTAGATAGAAAAATGAACTGGTTGCGTCCATAAGTGCAAGACAGTGTTCATATCCAGTAAAATCTCACAAGTGCGGTCTGGAACGATAGAGCGTGCGCAAGCCTTACCCTTACCTCTTGGAGGTTACTGAACTTTCTTCTCGAGTAATGTGATTTATGGGTTTAATATATTCTATATTATGTAGGATGTCTCACAAATCTCAGTATGTGAGGGTAAAACCTCAGACGGTGCTTCCTATTTGGAGATCAATTGAGTGTTATGCAAGTATTATCTACAAAGTCGGATGCTTGCATTATTGATATCTTCAATGAGGTTGCAAGTAGTAGATTTAGTTCATATGATCATGGTGATGTTGCTCAGAAAGCTTAGCAGATTTGATATATTGCTAATAATTGTAGGGGGGCCACTCACAGCCTCATTTGTGACCTTATTGGTACGGGAGGCCAATATCTATATTGTTCTTGACAGTCTGTGAAATGACTTTCTGTAAGATGATTTATGTGGATCATCCAGAAGATTATCGAGGTTCTCTCAGACTCTCTTTTGCACCAAGGTAGTCGTTTTCTCAGCCATTCTTGTTCAGTTATTTCTTTTTCTTTCGATGACTATTTTGTGTTGGGCATGTCTTGAGGAGTTTTCACTTTCCATGAATTATAACTTGACTCCAAATTGAGTTGCTGCAATAACTGTGGTCTCACTAGATGAATTTTTATCTTGAAATTGGCTACACTAGGAAGACTTAGCACAAAGGAATAAGCTGCTTAATAATACAAATAGCTATTTGATTTTTTTCCTGTTTTTACACACTGCAGGTTTTTCAGATGAAGGCAGAGTATTTTCTTATAAAAGATGATATCATTTTACAAAACGAAACACCTACTACGATAAGAAACTCTTTCTCACTCTCCCACTCTCTTGTGTCTGTGAAAGGAATGGAAAGCAAAAGAAAACTGCTCAAAGGCTATATTCATTGTACTTGAAGGGTACTAGCTTCCATTGACAGTCGAAATTTTTTGCAATTTTCTTTTAATAGCTAGATGCTTGAGATGAGCATAAAATAACATATTGGGCCTGTGCTGAGCACGGTCTTGCCCATCTAGTATTAAAAAATAGAAATATATGGTAAAGTTTTTATCTAAATTATTATTTTTTAAATGAGTAAATAGATTTTCCAACCACAATAAAAATGTGTCATATAGATTTTATCTTTTTGTGTGTGTATTTTAGTTTTAGATATAGATATGTGGTGGATAATGTTTTGTACAAGCCTTTCACAGCTAATTACTTTATCCATTTGTTAGTACTTGTCATGTTTATTAAAAATAAATATTTTATAATATATTGTTCGTTTAAAATTACTTATAACTTTTATCTATTTTTTATTTTTTATATATAAAAATAAAGACAACAATTTTTTTATTTTACCCTGAAATTAGGAAGAAGATTGTTGGGCATGTAAAAAGAAGAGGCGTGTAAAAATATTGCCCTAGTTTTCGAGTGTACTTTATTTGGCTTTAACTTTTTGGTTCATCTTTAATTGCATCTCGATCATTATAACAACAGAAAAGTGTCAAAAATATTGTTGAACTATTTGAAATGGATCAAAAATATTCTTCATTTATTTTTTGGATTAAAAATATCCCTCTGTTTATTTTTTTGGCTTAAAAATATCCCTCCATTAATTTTTTGGCTCAAAAATACCCTTCTCTCTAACGGAATGTCCAAACAGGCCATGTGAATAAAAAAAGTTACTTGACCAATTCACGTCAGCATACACAAATGAAAAACTACTCCATTTAATACATCTAACTATCAACCCATTTTTTTTTAACTTAAAAGACTAAACCCCACTCATATTTAAAAAAGAGATCCAAGAAGAAAAAAATTGAAAAATTTGATTGCTTATTTTTTATGTGATAAGTTCAGATATTTTGGATTGATTAAGGCGAAAGATGGGAAACAATTAGGTCCTTAAATTATTGATCCGAAATAATTGGATTTAATTGAGTCGACTCGAAATAATTGGATCCTTAAATAGTTGACCCGATTTTCAAGAGCTCGGATTGCTACTGAATGTCCTATATGAATTTGTCTAATGAGGAACCTGATTGTAGTGAGAGAAATGGTAATTCAAAGACGAAATTAAAATTTGGAGAGTGAAAGTTTAGCGATAATGTAGGACAACCACGAGTTGATGAGGTCAAGAATTGCTCGAGTGAGTCTCGTAACTTTGAAAATGTAAAATAAAGAAATATAAGGCGGTGAAAGGGATGACATGAGGAAAAAAATTGAAGAATTGAATTTTGTCTCTTGGTTCGTGTTTTTGAATATGGATCGGATTGAATTTTTAAATAGAATAAAATGGGTTGATTGTTAGGTGGATTTAATGGAGTGATTTTCCACGTGTATACTGATGTGGACTAATTAAGTGACTTTTTTTCATCTACGTGGTGTGTTTGGTGTTATTCCATTAGAGAGGGATATTTTTGAGCCAAAAAATTAATGAAGAGTTATTTTTGAGTCAAAAAATTAATAGAGAGGTATTTTTGAGCTAAAAAAACAAACAGAAGGATATTTTTGAGCCAAAAAATAAATGAAGGATATTTTTGATTCATTTCGAATAGTTTAGGGGTATTTTTGACCCTTTTCCCTTGTGACAATTATTTGAAGAAAAAAGTGACTATTTAATACTTTCTTTGTTTCTAAATATTTGGCATCTTAATTAAAACAAAAAATTTATAGTAATATTTATTATTATAGAAAATCAAGGCATAAATTGTTTGTTTCTACTTTTTCTCTTAATCATAAGTATGAGAAAATATTAATATGATGCGGAAGAAAAAATAATTAAATAGAGATGAGTAATAAATAGGAATAATTTAGTCAAATTATCCTTTAATTAATATTTTCCTTAAGAGCGTGCAAAATAAAAAAATGTGACAAATATTTAAGAACAAAGGGATTACTTGCCATTTTAGATCATCATTATATAATTAGTTGTTTGTTTCCATCTTTACAGGGAATCATAAATATAGAGAGATATTAATAATGCAAGAGAATATTAAATAGAAATAAGTAATAAATAAGAATAGTTTATTCAAATTATCATCTACTCCTTCCGTATATTTTTACTTGTCTATTTTTTTTAATTTTCTGATGTCCAACAATATTTATTCGGTTTATAAAAGTAATAAATAATTTATCTATTTTACCTTACTATTAAATACAATACAACATTAAAAGAATTTAAAGGATGATATAATAAAATTATCCATCTATGTATTGTTTTTTACTTTCTCAGTTTCGTTTTAGTTGACCCTCTTTCTAAAAATATTTATTTCAATTTACTTGTCCAAGTTGTAAAATCAAGACTATTTTACACATATTTTTTTTCCATTCTGCCCTTGATAGTATTAAATATAACCATATTTTGCAAAAATTATTGAAAGTAACAATTTTATATTTTCAATACTAACTTTAAATATGAAATTTTATTTTTTCTTCTCATTTCAAGAGAAGACTTATGCATGCATGAATGGGAATAATTGCACCAATTTTTCAGGGGTTTTGAGCTGTAGATGTCAAAAAAGTTTTAAAATGAGGTATAGGTGACACAAGTCTTAATTATTGAGTGGAGGTGACAATTACTTTATTATGGATTAAGACAATTGAGAAAGTTTAAAAATAACCCACAAGTTTTTTAATTTATACTTTGATCCAAATTTTAGTTAATATAACAGAAAACGGAGGAAAAAAAGTGTGTTTCTCTCTCTTCTCATCTGTTGTTGTTTTCTCTCTCTTCACGATTATTATTGTTCATTGTTGTTGCTGCTTTATTCATCATCTTTTGCTTCATTATCATCATCTTCTACTTCATTATCATCTTCTTCTTGTCGACCATTGTTGTTGTTGTTGTTACCACTACTGCTGCTATCTGACCAATTTTTTAGGTCAAATTTTGTTTCCTGAATTAGTTTCCATTTTGGCATTAATTCATAGATGACTTTGGTAAGTAAAATTATGATTTTTATTTGAATTTATTATCTGGGTACACAATTACTGTTGTTTTTCCAATAATGGATAGAACCCAGTCATGAATCCAACATAAGTGCCCACAATTTAAACAGATCACTCATCTGGTGCATCAGATGAGTAATCTGTTGCAACAGAAGATTTATTTGTTGCAACAGACTAGTTATCTGTCGCATCAGACTGATTATTTGTTGCATCAGACTGCTTATCTGTTGCAACAGATGATTAATCTGTTTGGAACAACACAAATCAACCCCTACCACAAACCCAACAGAAAACTAATTGTTTCAACTCTTGCTATTGCTACTGGATTCAAAATTATTCCTTACGTCCAATCATCGACATATTTGTTGAGAAGATAATAGAAAGAATAAAAATTAAATACTCCCTCCATCTCAAATTACCCATTCCAAATTTCATAATTTGATTTCTCATTTTACTTGTCTTTTTTTATTAATCAAGAAAAGATAAAAAAAAAACTCCATGTTTTACCCTTTGCATTGATCACTTTTTCTTCCAATTAAAATGTAAACATCATTTAATAGGGGTATTATGATAAACTAGGTATGTTATTAATTATTTTTCTTAATCAATATGTCATCTCAATTTAGGACTGGTAATTTGAGACAGGGGAAGTATGGATTAAAACGTCAAAGCCGTGCAACAGACTAGTTATCTGTTGAAACAGACTAGTTATCTGTTGCATCAGACTGATTATCTATTGCAACATATGAGTAATCTGTTTGGAACAACACAAATCAGTCACTGCCATAAACCCAACAGATAAATCTTGCTATTGCTACTGGATCCAAAATTATTTCTTACGTCCAATCGTCGACACGTTTGTTGAGAAGATAATAGATAGAATGAAAATTAAATATGAATTAAAATGTCAAAATTGATCAAACATAATTTTTTTACTAAACAAAAATAAATAAAAGTACATATACATAGACTAAAAGAAACAAAATAATCTAATTATTATTATTATTATTATTATTGTCAGCCGGTCAATCTTCAACCGGTAGAAGCAAGACCCTCCTCAGCCTGCGGATCTCATGGAACATCCTTGCTCTAACTGCTCCCAATTCTCATTGTAGGTCACGAACCTGCATCCGAGTTTATTCACGGTGTCTTACAGAAAAACGATGTCCCACACTGGATCAACCATATCTAGAACACATATGAATTGACAAAAAACGTAAAAACAAAAGCAAAGAAAAGAATATTCGAATGTAATACAACGTATACTACAAATTGAAAAGAAAAAAACTTACCTGAGTCAGGGAAGAGAAAGTGGTGGAAGGTGTAATATGAAAGACAAGATGGAATAAATAAATAGAGTATAGTTTAGTGAACGAATGAGTAAAGAGGAATCTATTTATAGAGGATTGAATTTAAATGAGTGGCAAAAAGGTGTTGCAAATTATAATCTAACTGTTCACCCGTATTTATTAATTACATTTTTTATTACTGTGAAAAGTTAGGAATTAATTAAATTAAGAAATATTGTGAAAAGTCATGACTTTTTAGATTATTATTATTAATTAGTTCTTACCAAGAACCATTTTTATTGAGTTGTGACAACAGATTCTATATTTGTTGCATCAGATAACTCATCTGTGACAACATATATATCATCAGTTGCAACAATAGAGAACCTGTTGCATCAGATAATCTATCTGTTGTAACATATAATCTATCTTTTTTTTAAAAAAATTATCATCATATCATTAATCCAAATTTGCTAACTTTTTTGTTATATAAATTAAGAAAAATACCTTTTCAATAACCGTTTTTTATATGAAATAATAATCATTTTTATTGAGTTCTAACAACAGATTATGTATTTATTGCATCAGATAAATCATCAATTGCAACAGATATACCATCTGTTGCAAGAAATGGACGATTTGTTTTAATAGTTTTTTTTATTTCTTCTAACAACAGATACATCAGTCGCAACAGATGGGGAATTTGATGCACCAGCAATACTGTTGAATGTGTTTTAGATAAAAAGTCATGACTGTTCACCTTTTTTTTAACAATCATCATATAAGTTAATTAATCCAATATTGTAATTTTTTTAATGATATAATAAGTAAATAATTTTAAAAAATAAATTTAAAAATAAAAATAGTGAAAAGTCACGATCAGTTATTAAAATTAAATAACCGTTCTTTACGATTATAAATTTGTTTATCATTATTTTTTATTATTTATTTACGAACCGTTTTTTATATTAAATAAACAGAAAGTCATGTCTTTTCACCCTTTCAATAACAACAATAATCCTTTTTATTAATAATCGCCTGTTGCAACATCTGATTAATCTGTCGCATCAGATTAACATCTATTGCCACAAATGCTCAATCCCTACCACCAACTATCGACATGTTGAGAATAAGGAATAAATAGAATAATAATTAAATACTAAATAAGAATTAAAAATTCAAATTTGACCACCAAACATAGATTTTTGAATTCCTTGGGTAGATCCGATAGAGAAAAGGAGAAAAATACATACACTAAAAGAAAAAATATAACCTAATTATTATTACTACTATTATTATTATCATTACTATTATTATTATTACTATCACTATTATTATTGTCAACCGGATAATTTTCATTCGGCAGTAGCAGGGCCCTCCTCAGCCTTGCTCCAAAGTCGGTCAAATCTCTTTGGAGTTCATCAAACTGCTTTTGAAGTTCCCTCAAGGACTCCATATGAATATTCTTGAACGAATTCGGATCAACCATATTTGTAAGTGTAGTAGAATGAACGAGTACGGATAGACCTATTTATAAATGATTGAATTGAAAGAGGTTAGTCAAAAAGCCACGACTGTTCATATCCCTTAATTAAATAAAATTGGTGACTTTTTGAATATGTAAATTAAAAAAATAGATCTAAATACAACATTTTTTCTTTTATTATATTTCGGAAAGAAAAAAAATTGCTTTAAAATAAATCTAGCAGATGGGTAATCTGTTGCAAAATATATTCCATCTGTTAGATAACTTACAACATATTGACAATTTATTGCAACAGATGGATGTATTTATTTGATTTTTTCAACAGATATGTCATATGTTGCAACAAATTGATTATTTGTCATAATAGATGTCTGTAATTGTTTCATAATTTAAACAAATGTGGCATCTGTTGCAACTAATTAGTCATCTATTTATTCAATTTAAGCATAGATGGGCTTGAAAGAATAAGGTGTGTGCAGATGGATGGATCCACTGTCATGTGTGGGAGTTAAGTATTACTGATAAGGTCATCGGGACAACACATACAAAGTACAATATTTTTGTAAATGTAGTTGTTAACCGATTAGACACTGATCATTCAAACAAGATCCTGCATTGTACAGTTAAGTTTGATGGGTTTGAATTGATAAGGCTGAGGGCCCCATGAAGATAGTGCAGATATCTAGTTATGAATTATTGACGGTTGTTGCTCGTGTTTATACATGTCAAGTTTTGAGAAGGGATCAATATTTGGTGTCATTGCAGAGATCCAATAGCAATTGGACTTAACTTTAAGTGTGCATTGGACTCTGAGAAGGCCTTCGAAGACTCGCACTGCATCTAACAAAAACAAAAAACCAATAGAAATTCCCCTGGCCCAAATTTATATGGAAGGGTTGTTTGAGAAGATGATTATACGCCAGAAAAAGCCGAAGGAGAATGCCTGCGAGGGAAAGGAGAGTTGATGAAAGACTATATCATCTGAGAGCTAATTGAAAAGGATACATAGGGTAGCAAGGAACTTCTAGTGAATTTGGCCAATGAAATTATCTTAAAACATGAGAAATCTGAATCAAGTGCAAATATAAAAGTGTATTTGGTAATGTAAATTCGTCTTTTGTCTCTATGAAAGAAAAATAATGTAGATGGACACTTTGCTAAGGAGCTGCGACTAGGTAGCGTGGTCGGGATTATCACCTAGATAGAAAATAGCAGAAGACCAAGAAAGCAGCCATACGAGCATCGAGGGTTGAAATGATGTACAGTAAGTCTAGAAAATTTGTACCTACAACAACTGCAGTTAAAATAAGAAATCTAAGCGAAGGCGGCAGTTTTTAAATTTTAAATTGTATCCCATGCATTCTTGTTTGTGGTTTCGATTAGGTCCACTGTTGTTGACCTGATCGAAACTACAAACGATATTGAAATATAAATTGAGCGTTATTACTTTCTTAGCAATATGGATTAATTGATTGTGTTTTCTTATCTTAGCATGCTTTCAATATTCCTTGGATAAGATCAGAGGCTTGTTGTAGTATGTGAATCCTGATAATTTTCAAACTTTCTCCCGGCTTGTTGATTTGGTATCCAAGCTTGTCGTTGCCGTCTTTGAAGTTGGTATAGAGTTCCTAGTCTTTTGTGAGCTCGATCAAGAACACTTTCTCCTTTGAAGTTGTGGCATTGTAGAAGGCTTTCAAAACACTTTCTTCAGAAGCCTTAAAGGATACATGGAGGGTCGCTGTGTTTGTTTTAGGTCAAAATGTGTTGATGCACAACAAAATATGGTCCCAACAGTTGAATAGCTCACTTTTATCGAGCATTGCTCAATGCAGCTTACTCAACCAACCTTCAAGGGATTTGATAAATTAATAAGCAAGGAGTTACATAACGTTTGATCTAAACTAACTCTACCAAGCCTATCAAACGTTACATAACTCTAGGGCCATTACCCTATAAAAAAACTTTGCCCAAGTTAGTGGACAAATCAAATGAGCTTAATCTCTCAGCCTTTCTACTGATCGCTTTTCTCCAATATAGATGACAAGATATCCACCATGAAAAAATCTACACCGTCAATAGAAATGATTGCAAGAGCAAAAGTCTTCAGAAGGCATCAACAGTAATCTCTCAATATCAAGTGATATTGAGAGATTACTAGTCATGGCTTCCCAAGACTTTCACTATGGCAAGAATTTCTGCTGATGATAAGATATTCGCCATGCAAAAGTCTACACCATCAGCAGAAATTCTTGCAAGTACGAAGTCTTCAGAAGGAATTATTAGTAATGTACAAGGTCTACAGAAGAAAAATTATCAACTCCTCTGTCTTTCTCAAGTATCCAAAAAAGAAAAATTTTAACTTCTCTGTCTTGCACTGTTGAGCAATGTACAAGCTTGTTGTATATTTCAACTCCTCTGTACATTGCTCAACAGTGCAAGGCAGAGGAGTTGAAAATTTTCTTTTTTGGATACTTGAGCAAGATAGAGGAGTTGATAATTTTTCTTCTGTGGCCCTTGTACATTACTAATAATGCCTTCTGAAGACTTTCGTACTTGCAAGAATTTCTACTAATGGTGTAGACTTTTGCATGGCAGATATCTTATCATTAGCAAAAATTCTTGTCGTAGCGAAAGTCTTGGGAATGCATGACTAGGAATCTCTCAATATCATTTGATATTGAGAGATTACTGTTGATGCCTTCTGAAAAATTGCACCCTGGCAAGAATTTCTGGCGATGGTGTTGACTTTTGCATGGCGGATATCTTGTTCTCTATATAGGAGAAGAACGATTAGCAGAAAGGTTGAGAGATTGAGCTCGTTTGATTTATGCACTAACTCGGGCAAAGTTTTTTGATAGGGTAATAAGCTTGGAGTTATGTAAAGTTTGATAGGCATGGTAGAGTCAATTTAGATCAAATGTTATGTAACTCCTTGCTTATTAAGTTATCAAATCCCTTGAAGGTTGGTTGAGCAAGCTGCATTGTGCAACGCTCGATAAAAGTGAGCTATTCAACTGTTGGGACCACATCTTGACTGTGCATAACTGTTGGGACCACATCTTGACTGTGCATCAACACATTTTGACCTAAAAACATACACAACGACCCTACATGTATTCTTTAAGTCTTCTGAAGAAAGTGTTTTAAAAGGCTTCTAGAATGCCACAACTTCAAAGATAGTGTTCCTGATCGAGCTCACAAAAGATCAGGAACTTAATACCAACATTAAAGACGGCAACGACAAGCTTGAATACCAAATCGGCAAGCTTGAAAATTATCAAAATTCACATACTACAGCAAGTCTCTGATCTTCTCCAAGAAATGTTGAAAGCATGCTAAGTCTAGAAAACACAATCAATTATAACAATATTGATAAGGAAGTAATGACGCTCAAACTGCCTTTCAATCTCGTTTGTGGTTTCGATCAGGTCAACAGCAGTGGACCTAATCGGAACCATAAAAATGAAGGCATGGGATGTAATTTAAAATTTAGAAATTGCTGTCTTCACTTATATTCCTTATTTTAACTGCAGTTGCTGTTGGCACAAGTTTTCTAGACTTACTGTACATTATTTCAACCTCGATGCCCGTAAGGTCTTCTGCTATTATCTAGAATCTAGGTGATAATCCCGACCACACTACCTAGACGTAGCTCCTTAGCAAAGAGACCATCTTCACTATTTTTCTTTTAGAGAAACAATAGACAAATTTTTCATTATCGAATATAATTTCATATTTGCATTTGATACAGATTTCTCATGTTTTAAGATAGTTTCTTCGGTCAGATTCGCTAGAAGTTACTTTCTACCCTATGTATCCTCTTCAATTAGCTCTCAAATGATATAGTCTCTCATCAACCACCTATTTTCCCTCGAAGGCATTCTCCTACCGCATATTATGCATATAATTATCACCTCGAGCAACCCAGCCATATAAATTTGGGCTAGGGAAATAACTATATTAATTTCGTTCTTGGTTGAAGCAGTGGGAGGCTTCAAAGGCACTCTAAGGGTCCAATGCACCCAAAAAGTTAGTATAATCTCTATTGAATCTCTTTACAATTCCACCAAAACTAGATCCTTTCACAATGCTTGATAGATAAACATGAGCAACAACCGATATGAAATCTTAACAGAGTATCAGAACCATATTCATGGTCCCTCAGCCTTATCAGTTCAGACCTATTAAACTTAACTTAAAATTACAAATATCTTGTTTGAATAATCAATGACTAAACGATAAAAACAACATTTACAAAATCAGTGTACTCTATATGTATTTTTACGATAACATTATCAGTAATAAATACCTCTCACATATGAAGTGGTTCCATCTGCAAGCAGCTTACTCATTCGAACTTATCTTTACTGTAGCCTCATGTTGGTCGAACAAAAGTTGATCAACTTTTAATTTCTTATGTCTACAAAGAAGAGGGGAAAATTAATGTCAAATAAGAGAAGAACAGAAAAAACATTATCCATTTGTTGTAACAAATGTGGAGTCTACTGCAACAGATGTGGAGTTTGTTACAATAGATGTGGAGCCTATTGCATTATATGTGTAGCCTGTTGCAATAGATGTGGAGCCTGTTGTAATAGATATGGAGTCTGTTGGAATACATCAAACCAGACTTGCTGGTGGTTCAATTTTTTCCGACAGTTGCTCCATCTGTTGCAACATCAACAACAACATAAACTATGAAGAAACAACAAATAAAAATATCAACAATAAAGAAACAACATCCTTTGTTCCAATACCATCAACAACATCACCAACAATAAAGAAGCAACATCCTTTGTTCCAATACCATCAACAATACCACACCACAAGTTTCAACAACAACAACCTCACCAACAACATCAATAAAAGCATCAACAACAAAGAAATAAACAAAATACATCCAAAAATTGATACTTCTAATAAGGCTTTTAAACTTCTTCCAATAGATGACTTTTTTCACATATTGTAATAAAAATCCCTGGTTCATTTATTCAACACTTAAAAGTTCCTTCAAAATTTTTAAATAAATATGATATGGGTAAATAGTAATTAAATTAAAAATAGTTATAAATAACTTGCAAAGAAGAAGACGACGAGAATAAAAGAGCAATAGTGACCATACCTTAATGTCAAAAGGGGATCAAAATAACAATTTTAGTTGAGGAATCTAAGATATGGATCGGTTTAGATCCGAAAGGATCTTTATGAGAAAGAGAAGAGAAAAGAGAGAAAAAAGACTGTGATAACCCTAAAAAGGAGTGAAAGAAAAAGATGAGAGATGGATAAAATAAATTTAGGGTTAAAGGAGAGATGAGATAATTCTAGATGTATTAGGGGTTCTAATATTCATTAATTAATATTCATTAATAATTTGAGGGGCACGAGGAATAAGATGGGTGACATTGAAAAGATAAGATAAGACTACATAATGGGATTTTTGAGTTATTGAAGAAATTTTTTTTACCGGCTTTAGTAGTACTACTTTATATACTCGGATAGAATTTTGTGTTAAAACTAAAAGAAAAAAAGGATTTACAAACAGATATGACTTTTGTTGCAACAAATATCAATATTTGTTTGAAAAATCCCAACAACTCAGTCATCTGTAACACAGATGCAAATATCTATTTGATAATTAAATCAGATATGTCATCTATTACAACAGATATCAATATCTGTTTGAAAATTTCAAACAACTCAGTTATTTGTCACAACAGATGCAAATGTCTATTTGATAATTAAATCAGATATGTCATCTGTTACAACAGATATGAATATCTATTTGAAAATTTCTAACAACTCAGTCGTTTGTTGCAACAGATTTTATTGCAATTGATTTAGGTGGAACTAGGGATTAATGAATGAGTTTATAGGGTCAACTACAACTTCAATTGAGTCTTTTCAATTGCATGGTGTTGCTATTGTGTTCATCCCAACCCGAATCATCGATCGATCACTCTGAGTTGAAAAAATTCTCAATAACTTAATGTTAAGCTAGTACCTAAATTGATTTAGGTGGAACTAGGGATGAATGAGTTTTGATTAACTTAATATTAAGCTAGTACCTTAATTAATTTAGGTGGAACTAGGGATGAATGAGTTCGTAGGGTCAACTACAACTTCAATTGAGTCTTTGCAATTACATGGTGTTGGTATTGGGTTCATCCCGACCCGGGTCATTGATCAATCAATATGAGTTGAAAAGATTCTCATTAACTTAATGTTAAGCTAGTACCTTAATTGATTTAGGTGGAATTAGGGATGAATGAGTTTTTAAGGTCAACTACAACTTCTGCAATTGCATGGTATTGGTATTGCATTCATCCCGACCCGATTCATCGATCAATCACTATGAGTTTAAAAGATTCTCATTAACTTAACGTTACGTTATTACCTTACGTGGAACTAGGGATGAATGAGTTTGTAGGGTCAACTATAACTTCAATTAAGTCTTTGCAATTGCATGGTGTTGATATTATATTCATCCCAATTCGAGCGTCGATCGATCACTCTGAGTTGAAAAGATTCTCATTAACTTAATGTTAAGCTAGTACCTTAACTGATTTAGGCATAACTAGGGATGAATGAGTTCGTAGGGTCAACTACAACTTTAATTGATTTTTTGCAATTACATGTTGTTGGTAATGCGTTCATCCTGACCGAGTCATCGATCGATCACTCTAAGTTGAAAAAATTCTCATTAGCTTATTATTAAGCTAGTACCTTAATTGATTTAGGTGGAACTAGGGATAAATGAGTTCGTAGAGTTAACTACAACTTCAATTGAGTCATTGCAATTGGATCAATTCGGACCAAATTAATAATTTCAAAACTTGTCATTCTTTTCCAAAATTAGAAATCAATCCATACAAATTATCCATTTGCGTGAAAAACTTTTTCTCATTTCATATCTAAAGTTCTCACTCTTCTCTCTCTCTCAACAATACGGACAACAACTACTCAGCATATTGCTCAACCCTTCAAAAAAGATCAATTTTCTTTCCATTTCTGACCATATAGTGGTTATTTTTGACTTCATTCTCATTTGTATCCATCGTCTTCTTTGTCTTTGAAGGTAATAGAGTTCAATAAGAGTTCTACATTTGTTCTTTATTCTAAAAATTAGGGCTTTTTAGTTAATGATAAAAAAAAGGCTTTTAGTTGTATTATCTTCGAGAATGGGTTAACAATTTTGAGTTTTGATGCTAAAAAAGTAGGACGCACTCGAGAAAATCCTAGTTTTTGTCTTAATTTTTTATTGACTGTCGTGGTATTGTTGGATGGTGTTTGTGGTGTTGTTGGTGGCTATTGTTGGTGGTGTTGGTATTTGTGGTTTTGGTGGTGGTGTCGGTGGTCTTGGTGTTGGTATTGGTGGCATTGGTTCTTGTCTTAGTGGCATTGGTGGTGGAATTAGTTGTGGTATTGGTGGTGGCCTTGGTGGTCTATCTGTTGCAACAGGTGGAAGATCTATTGGGAGATAGTAAATTGGTCTTCAAACAGATTCCCCATTTGCTCCAACTGATGGGTTATCCGTTAAAGTATTTTTTTGTAATATGACATAGAATAATTTATTGAAATTTGTCTTACCTTTTTTTACAAAATTATACAGACATCAAATGCAATATAATTTTTGTTTTTCTATTATTTGTAGTTAAAAGATGTCTCCCAAAAGAAAAGAAACTGAAAGTAGACCAACTTCTGACCACCCAACAAAAAAGCCTAGAGTACAAATAGATTCGGAGGAACTTCATGAACAATTTCAGTCAAGGCAAAATGAAGATGAGGAAAGTGATAACTCTTTCTCACCAATGAGGCGTGAATTAATATCGAAATCCCAACATGATACTATCAAAACTATTAGTATCGACAGGTTTTGAGTTGCAATGCCAATGGATCGCCCTAAAAAAGTAACTGGTGATCTTGAACTTAAATGTCAGTTGGGAAAACATTTTGATGAACTTAGAAGTATTATAAAGAATAAAAACGTAGATGGAGTTTTTAAGAGGAGCTTCTTTGCCTACTTTCTTAAGCTGTCTGAGGACCGCACTCCCCATTTCCTAATGAGCATGGTATATGGTCTTCTCAAGTGCAGGATCAAGTACATGGAGGATGATAAAGATTCAAAGGAGAGCAAAAAAAAAGATGGATAAAATCTGGATCAACTACTGTAGCATGCCAGTTTGATTTGGATTGAAAGAGTTTGCTATAGTGACGGGCTTGAGATGCCATCGTCCAGAAGAACCTCTCATCAAGGAAACACCCCACAAAGGGTTCAACAAATGCAAGGGAAAAAAGATGGGTTGTTGGGCATTTTTGGACGTAGCTACAAAGAAGAGGATTTGATGCCAGATCTCAAGGATAAAAACATACCAAAGCACTGCAGGAAGAAATTATTCTTAGTTTGGTTTATCTATTCTGTTTTATTGGCAAGAGATGTCAGGAAAGTCATAGAATATGATTTGTTGGAGCTTTCTGATGATTTTAAGAAATTCAATGATTATTCCTGGGGATATGACAGCTACTACTTGACTATTCAATATTTACTGACAAAGCTATCCACAAGGATGATCACATTATACGGATTTGCTTGGGTTTTCATGGTAAAATTGATCACTATTTTTACTCATCCATTAATTTATATTGAATATAGTTATTATGACTTTTTTTTGCTTGCTTACTAGTTACATTTTTAAGGTTTAGGTATGTGAAGTCATTCCTCCCTCCGAAAGCAGTTCAAGGATTACCTGGATAAGGATTCTTATCTAAGGATCCTTAGGTGGTTGGCAGCAAAGGGCAGCAAAAAAATATTAACAAGGCTGATCTATTTAACCCTCTGGATGATGCAGTACATCTTCTTTCAACTAAAATAATTTGCCTCGTAGAAAGATATTAAAACAGATGTGCCATCTGTTGCAACAAATAGGTCATCTATTGTAATAGATTACACGCCAACTGCAGCTGGTGGCACAGATGGGTAATCTGTTAAGACAGA
Organism: Capsicum annuum; assembly: GCF_002878395.1. Taxonomy (NCBI): domain Eukaryota; kingdom Viridiplantae; phylum Streptophyta; class Magnoliopsida; order Solanales; family Solanaceae; genus Capsicum; species Capsicum annuum. Next base: position 41,396,059 of record NC_061115.1, read on the forward strand.
TGATCTATATTTTACAACAAATTAACCATTGTTGCTCTAGTTCTTTGAAACTGACTCAACATATTACCCACTACTACAAATTATGCAACAGATGGATAATCTGATACAATATATTGTCAATCTATTGCGATATACAAATCAGTTGTTGCATAAGTTGGCTGTGTTAACATGTAACCCAACTGACTGTAAATTATTATTATATGATTTAAATACCTCCTGTTTATTTTTTATAGGTTGTGCATCCTTAGATCGTGCCTACTGAGCAGGAGTTGGAGATGACTTCTTTTATTACTCTAGGTCTTGTTGATACAAAAGTAGACCCAACGGTGGAGTTAATAAAGAAAGAATTGGCTGGAGCAACAGCCAACAGAAGAGCAGTTAGGCAAGGTCAGCCTAATGTTGAAACTCTTCATGACCAACCTTTTACTGTAATAGATATGGGTGCTTCTTATGGGGGTGTTATTGGTGAAGTTGTTGATGATGGTGGAAGCCATCCTGCTGCTACTGTTGCTGCCAGTTGTGATTATGAGCATGTTGGTGCTCAGGAAAAAATAAATACATTTAAAAATACCCCTTGCATAGGTCCCTTTCACCCTAACACCGGTCCCCCCACCTTTACAGTGGTCTCTCTCACCCTTTTTCACCCTCATATTCGCATTGCAAATACAAAGTATGAAAGGACAGAGAGGATAAACTCCTTGAAAACCCAGAGGCTATTCCTGAAGCTATCAAGGAGTTAAAATCCAAGAGGGGTGTCTTACCATCCAAGAAGGTGGGGGAGCCATACACTCCTACAGTGGCGGTTAGGAGGAAGAGATATAGACAAATACTCTTCATTGTGAAAACAAAAAAAATTGTAACTCCTCCCACTCCTAGAGTTGTTGAAGTTCAAGGGCCACTGAAGAAGGTGGACATATACACGACACTTGGCTATGAAAAGAAAAAGAAACTGGAAGAAATTATGAATAACAAGACGAAGGTTCCAGAAGAAGATACCATGCATTCATTTGCCACCAAAGACTTTACGAATATGATAAATATGCATGAGTGGTACTTAGAAAATGTAAGTTTACTTTTGCTAACCTAACCTTCGTATCTACTCCATGAAGAAGAAGCTACGCAACATATGTGTAATCTATTGCAATATCTGGGTATTCTTTTTCAACATAATACATATTTGTTGCATAAGTTGCGTTAGCTGGGTAATCTGTGAACTGATTCAAAGAACCCTCTACAACAGAATCTTTTCATTGTGTTTTTCTTCTTTACAATTACTAACCTATTTAAAAATTATTTTCTTATACCACAGTATGTTGATGAAATACTCTACCTCATGAGGGGCAGGCAATTAGCGTACCCGAATGCTTATGATGCTGTCGAGAGGATAATAGACCTCAACTTCTACAATAATTTCAAGGATAGGTATGATGATCTCTGTAGGCAAGCTGGTCTCGGTGGCCGGAGATTTGATAAGTTAGTTTCTGCATTTGAATTGGATAAAGACATGATTAAATATGTTAGATAAAAAAGGCTATATCCACACGACAAGAGCTGGATTAAGGCAAAGAGAATCCTTGCAGTCATGAACGTGGAAGTCAAACATTTTCTCGCTGTTGAGATACTACTCGACGAGGGAAATATTAAGGTTTATGACTGCAACTTACCTGTCTTCAACGAGGACACATTTTTAACCCACATGAAACCACTTTTGAAGTTGTTCCCCAAGTTGTTAACGCAGAGTAAGCTGATGGATTATTTGCTAGTGAAATTCTTGAGGAAGGAATCATGAGATTTTGAAGGTTGAAATAAGAACATCCAGCTCCAAAAAATAAAATAGATGCAGCGTGCGGGCCGTACTCACTTGCGTACATTGAGTGTTTACTGACCAATATAGAAATGATCGGTATGTGCGATATCATTGTGGGAAAGATGCAAGAGATCTGGGCTTATGGGGTACTAACTAAATAGTTGGATCTCGTGTATAAATAAGAATATGTACAAAGATAGAAATGAACACAATAATAATTTTTTACTTCAAGCCACTTTAATTTACATGTAGTGGCAATAATTTTTATGTCTAGCGAAAGTTAAATTTTTATAATGCAACAGATTTTCTATCTGTTGTAACAGATATAATACTTGTTATGACAGATTGATTATCTGTTGGAATAGGTTGGTCATCTATTGCATTATGCAGATGTCTCTCGATGTGTCTGTCGCAACATATATACAATCTATTGCAACAAATCAAAAGAGTAGGAAAACCTGTTAAATAATTTCCAGCAGATAACCTAACTAAATGGTTGGAGCCCATGTATAAAGAAGAATATGTACAAAGATAGAGACAAACACGATAATAATTTTTTATTTCAAAACACTTCACTCTATATGTAGTGGCAATAATTTTTATGTCTGACGAAAGTTGAATTTTTATAATGCAATAGATTGTATATCTATTGTAACAGATATAATATCTGTTGTGATAGATTAATTATCTGTTGGAATATGTTGTTCATCTGTTGCATTATGCATATGTTCCCAGTCTATTTATTGCAGCAGATATACAATCTGTTGCAACATATGATCTATCTATTGCAACTGATAGGTAATATGTTGGAACAAATAAAAAAAAGTAGGAAAGCCTATTATATAATTTCCAGCAGATAACCTACATGTTGCAATATATGTCTAAATTTGTTTGATAAGATATGTCGTATGTTGCAGCAGATGTATTATCTGTTGCGATATTTGAATCTAGCATTCCATTTCAATTAATATGTTTAAAACTAAAGATTAAATTATATTCATAGACAACATAAAATAAATCGAAGCCTTCGAAAATTACATGAAATAACTCAACAAATAAATGAAATGTAAAAAAATCATTATGGGTACAAATGATCTACTCTACAAATAAATCAATAAGTTAAACCAAGGAGGATAGGTTATTACATTTACAGACTTAAGCTATAAAGATCTACTCAATATGGACAAGTTGTTCTTCATCCGGTGCTACGAAATTTGACTTTGGTCGTCGTGGATCTTTAATGTCGCTTGCGTACGACTTCTGAGCTTTCGCTTCTTCATATTTCCATAAAAGAGAAGCATATCTTTTGCGAAGTAATTCGGCATCAAGTCCATCATTTGGTACTTGTAATCCATCACTCAAATACTCGGCGTAAGTGGCAACAAAAAGACCGCAATCCCTGCGTTTTTAAAAATATAGATAATCAATATCTTGCAGTTTATGTAAGAGTTGTGAAATTTATGAAATAAAATTAAAACATGACACTTATACTTACAGGATACCAATGGTTTGTTGAGCAATTCCTTCAACATATTGTACATCAAATGGGTTACCTATTTTATCCCAGTATGCTTTAATTGTCGACCAATCAGTACGAACCTTTTGGTCCAAAAAGCCATTTATGTCAAGGTAAGTAGGCAGTATTTTGGCCAGCTTTTGTATCTTAGATGACGACCCGGAATATATTCTTCGCGACATCGAGTCATTAACTTGGATGCACCTCTCTTTTAGAACGACGACAACCAACACCCAATGGAATTCATCACCATAATTGATTGAGATGTACACTTCGTAGACCAAATGCCAAGGTAAACCAGCTGGAATGTTAAAACCTTTGATGATGTTGATTAAGCATTCCTCATTTTGGGAAACTTTCGATTGTTGTTGACAATACTATCATAGGCATTATTGATGTAAACTTTGTACAAATAATTTCCTATCGTGTATCTGTATTATTTTTGTATTTGCAACTTGGACTTCTTTCCGAGGTAGTAAAAAATAACATCGATGTGCTACATGTTTTATCAAATATTTTAAATTACGTGATGAAAAAATTAATATACAGATGCAATTAAATAAAGTATAAATTAATAGTAATATGTATGACATTTAAACCTCATTATTCTAGCAAGTTTGGAGCTGTGACATCAAATAGAATCAATTCTTCATTTTGGGATGTGCAACAACAAAGTCGAACATATCAAAACTAAGACTCAATTCATTCACTTTGTAGTGTTCGTCATTTTATTTTCTACATGATGATTTATATGTGTTAATGTCATATTCTTACAACAAGAATTGTATAAACCAATATCTTTAAAATTGATTTATGTACCTACCGGCATGATGCTTTAACAGCCCATCGGCAATCCATTATGAATAGTCGTTGATCAACTTTGTTAGTTTTCTTAGAGCCTCGTCCAAGATTTGAACCCTTCAAACGGATAATTCTTCCATTCTCCCGAACTGATAGGCTCCACTTTTTCTTCTTATTTGGAAGCAGTTGATAAATTATCAACTGTGATATTATGCTCTTCAGCAGTAGCTTCTACTGTAACATCCACCTAGAAATCCAGAATTGTCAATGCTAATTACAGATATACAACAGATTGCCCATTTATTGCAATAAATGAGTCTTATGTTGCAATAGATGGATCAGCTGCTGGGACAAATTCGAACAGGTGACCCATTTGTTACAACATAAGACTCATCTGTTGGTGAAAATTAAAACAGTATGAAAACCTATTTGATTTGCTCAAATAAACTAACATATGTTACAACAGATAACACATCTGATGCAACAGGTTCGACAACAGTTGTAACATATGCATATATCTCTTTGATAATTTTCAGCAGATGTATCATCTGTTGAAACAGATATATGCCTATTTGTTTGTTGGAATAGATGATATACATTCACTTTCTTCATCTCATGTTGCTCTCCTGTGGTCCTTGCACATTGAACAACGGTGCAAGACAAAGATAGAGGCATTGCACTTTTGCTTTTTTCGATGCTTGATGATGCCTTGGAAATATCTTTCCTTCTCCTCTTAGCCACCTTGATATCTAGTGGAGTATATGGATATGAAATCCTCTTTGATGGAATGACACCCCTTTTAGATGTCATTTCTTTTACAAAAGCAGTTAGTGCATTAATAGCATTAATCACTCCATCATGTTTCACCTTGCAGACTTGACATTTGCATGAAGAACATTAGCTAGATGTGCCAAAATCTGGAGAAAAATCTGTATAACCAGTATGATCATAATCATAATGACTTGTTATTTTAAAAACTGTAAGACGAGCATCATTAGCCCCAAAAGCAGCACCACTACCACTACCACTACCATCATTAACAACAACAAGACCACCCTCCAAAATTATTTTTCTTATGATGGTTGTTGCTCCAAACAATTCTATTTTTATTCTATCAACGACCGTAGGGTTCGATAAAGTTTGCACAGATCGTAAAGTAATAAAAAGTGATATCTTCAACTCTCGATTGGTCGGAACAAGCCACAGATGGATAATCTAAAATAAATCAGTACATATATTAGAATGATGATGAAATCATTTAAAATAATCATTAATTAAAAGGAAAGCTTCATTAGAATTAGACTTACTGCTTCCTTCGGGGGATTGAAAAAATTAAGAAATTTTGCATTTTTATCAGTTTTGGCCGACAACCATCTCAGGATTCTTAGACAGAAAACTTCTTCTTGGTATTTCACTTGTTGTCTCAAATAAGGAATGGTTTAAAATGCCCAAGCCTATAACATAACATTAATAAATCAAAAGCATTATTATATAAAAAATAAATCATATCATAATAAAAAAAATATTTACCATGAAAGCCCATGGAAAGCCATATAAGTTATCTGTCTTTGGCGTTAACGGAGTCAATAAATATTTGACAGTCATTTTGAAGCTTTCATAACCCCAAGGATAGCTATTAAATGCCTCAAGATCCTCACAGAGATTTATTAAACTGAGGCTTATGTTGTTGTTAACGTTTCTCGTCCAAAGGATATTATGTACAAATCAAACCAAGCATAATGATTGCTTGTTCTTCTTTGAAAGACCTTTACTTTTCAAAGCTTCTATCAAATTTTTATTTTTGAAGCTTGGACAAATAATGGACACTAGGTCATCATGATCACTCAACTTGCCTTTGTCTTTTTAGGGTGTGCGGGGTGCTTTTTTGGGTTAGAGTAGGTATAACTTGAGAAGGAGAGGGAGGATAACATTTTAGTCCAGTAACTATGATAAAATCCTTCCAACCAAAAAAACAGGCATGTTACAGTAATTTATCCACACATCATCCATCTTATCTTTATTTTTATACATAAACCTACGCTTGAGAAGATTATATACCATTTTCATCTGGAAACGAGCATTGTTGTCCTTCGACAAATCAAGATATTATCCAAAGCATCTTTTCTGAAATAAGAATCTAATTTTTGTTCTCAAAGTATTTTTCTGAAAGAGTCGAAAGACTTTCCCATGACTGGCTTAACCACGAAATCACCCATTAAATCTGTGGCACCATCGTACTGCATTCTCACAGGATAACGATCAATGCTGAAGGTTTTAACCAACTCTTTGGTGGAAGGGCTATTAGTATTTGGATCATCTTTTTTGAAATATTCTTCCTCCCTGTGTTCATTATCTTCTATTCCTAATTAAGATAATGCTTGTAATGTAAGCTCATAGAGTGGTGAATGTAGCCTAGCTGTTTTACTTATTCCTTTACTTGGACTTGATTCTGTTTCTTTTCTTTTGGGAGCCATATTATCTTAAATTAACAGGACCATAATATAGATTATAATTGATTAATGCATCGTTAAAAAGGATAACAATAAATCTAACATGCACAACAGTAAAATAACAGTTCCAACAGATCATATATTTGTTGTACCAGGAATGTTATTTGTTGCAATATATAATCAACCTGTTGCAACAGATGAGTAAACCGTTGAAGACAATAAAAATAGATCACTAATCTGTTGCACTAGGTAGTTTATCTAATGCAACATATAACCAATCTGTTGCAACAGATGAGTAAACCGTTGGAAATAATAAAAATAAATCACTAATTTATTGTACCAGAAAGGTTATCTGTTGCAACATATAACCAACTTATTGTAATAGATGCATAAACTGTTGGAAACAATAAAAAAAGATCACTAATCTGTTGCACTAAGTAGTTTATCTGTTGCAATATATAACCAACCTATTAAAATGAATGAGTAATTCATTGGAAACAATAAACATAGATCACTTATCTATTGCACCAGGAAGATTATCTATTGCAATATATAACCAACCTGTTGGAACGGATGAGTAATCCATTAGAAACAATAAAAATAGATCACGCATTTGTTGCACCAGTAAGGTTGTCTGTTGTAATATATACCCAACCTGTTGGAACGGATAAGTAATCCGCTGGAAATAGTAAAAGCAAATCACTCATCTGTTGCACCAGGTAGGATATCTGTTGCAGCATATAATCAACCTATTGCAGCGGATGAGTAATCCGTTGGAAATAATAAAAATAGGCCACTCATTTGTTGCATCAGATAGGTTATCTGTTGCAGGCTATAAACAACCGGTTGCAGTGGATGAGTAATTCATTGGAAACAATTAAAATAGATCACTCATCTGTTGCACTAGGTAGGTTGTCTGTTACAGCCTATAAATAACTTATTTCAGCGGATGAGTAATCCATTGGAAACAATAAAATAGATCACTCATCTATTGAAACAAATCACTTATCTATTGCAAAATGAGTTATCCATTGCAAAATGAGTTATCTGTTAGATTTTTTCCAAACAGAAGAGTCGTCTGTCGTAACAGATGAATGATCTATTAGGTTGTTCATCTGTTGTATCAGATTTTTATTGTTGCATCAGATTTGCATCTATTGAATTAGATGTTTCATTTGTTGCATCAGATGGTTCATCTATTGCAACACCATTTTTACCAAGAAAAACAACAAATCAACCTAGCAACACCAATACAACACACACACAAACTAATAACATTAACGATGACCAAAAATCACCAACAAATCGAATCAACAGTTCGATAACAAGAAGAAGAAATGCCAGAAATTAGGATTTTATTCAGTTCACATTTTAAATTTAAGCAAGAAATATTAAAATTGTTAACCAATACTAGAAGAGAAGCTGGTTCAAGTTCCTCTGTTTCTTCATAACTAAAACGATATAACTTTTTACCTGTGAAAGAAGAAATGGGACGATGAAGAACTCAAAGTTGTTGTCGCCGGAGAAGTCTTCACGTCGATTGACGGTTGAAAGTCGAAAATAAACTCGCCCAACTATTTTTCACCGGAGGTTGAAGTCGCCAGGGATTGAAGGAAGAAATTTTGCAGAACTACTGGTTGGGAAAGAGTTGAGAGAAGTTGTCGAGAGAGAGAGAAGAGAGACTGATTGATTTGGATTGAATAGGGGTATGAGTTGGGTTGATTTGTAATTTGAAAAGATTAGAAAGTTTTAAAAATATTAATCAAGTCCATAATTAACTTAATCAGGTTTTCTAATGATGTTTGACCCTACAAGTTGGTCAATGTTACCAATCTTTCATTAAGATCTAAAAAGACACCTTTTCATTAATTTTCTCAAGTTTTTATGCTTAATTGATTATTGAATTTAATAATACATAAAAGAATAAAATACACTTCTAATTATAGAGGGAGTAAGATATATATGACAAGTCAAGGACAAGTATTTATAAATGAAAGGTACAGTTAATATTTTTTTAAAAAGGCATACAAACTAAAAGTGTGATAAATATTATAAAAACTGAGACAATTGAACGTACGTAAACCATTGAGTACTTCTGAAAATTTAATTCTCAACAACTTCTTGTACGATCTCCATTATCATATGTCGGGGATCACTTTTTAAATATTTATATAGTCGTTCATTTTATATTTTTTTTTTCTAAATCGGTATCCGGTAACCGTTTTGAAGCTCGATTAATTTGGATTTGCACCAGGTAGGATTCCATTCGGGGGTAGCGCTCCTTATCAATGATTTTTTCATACTCAGAGTTCGAACCCGAGACCTCTAGTTAAAGGAGAAACAGTTTCATCCACTGCACCACATCTTTTGGTGATAGTTCATTTTATATCACTTGACATAATTCTTTAGAAATTTTTTATTAAGGGATATTTTAGTACTTAATATTATTAATAATATTCTGAATTTTAAATATATTTTATTAGTTATATAGTTTTTTGATATTAATTATATTTGAAAAAAATATAGTAAAATTATCTCAATTTTTAAAATTAAACAAGTAAAATGAAACATCTATTCCTCATACAGTGACAAGTAATATAAAATGAATAGAAAAAAATATATTTCACACATCTAATTGAAATATTTGTCTATATAAAGCATAGAACTTTTAACCAATTTATCACCACCTCCTTTTCAAATCTTTTGCTATATCGAAGAAAGAAATTATAGGTGTGAAAGGTAAGTTGATTGGTTCAATAGAGGTGAAGTGCGGAGGACACTAGATTCATGAGATTTTGCACACCAATCCTCGACATATACTCAACAAAAGCTCTAGTAAGGTGAGCCATTTTGAGATGGATCACGAAGGTGAAAGCTTAAAGATTGGTTCGATAGTTAACTGGAAGTATAACGATGGTAACATGCCTTTCTCCCTCTCTCTCTATATAATTTACCTGCATTGATTTCTATATCTACGTATATTTGTTATATAGTGGAAGTCATCTACCATGAAAATGATTTCCAAAAGAAAATCATTTGATGGTGTTTGCTAAATTATCATAAAATATATTTTTGATAATATTTTGCACCAAATAGGAATAAACTACTTTCATTTGTGAACGAAAGTTACCTTCTTGCAGCTATTTATGCTTTTAATTTTACATTACTTAATCTAACCAACACTCAGCGACATTAATATTGACCATTTAGTATTAATCAAATGTTTCATCAAAACCGTTTAGTAGGGTGTATTATTTTTCTAATCCAAGCATTAAAGTGTGATATTATTTAATATATTGTTTGGTTGCAAATTTGGAGCAATATATAATTAATACATGTATTAGTTATACACCTACATAATATTATAGGATGTATAACTAATACATCGTATTAGTAATTCATGGATTGTAATGCATGAAAAAATATGAGTAAAGATAAAAATGCCCTTAAATTTCTTTAAATCTTTTTCAATTAATTCAATGTAAGTTATTTCTTTTCAATTTATCTAATTTCCCTCAAAATAATTTTTGTCATTAAAAAAACTATTCCATTAACTTAAAATATACTTATTGATCAAAGCTCGAAAACAAATTGCATGATTGAATACACACTTTAATTTTGTAAATAGGATATGTCACAAATAAAAATTATTTTTTTTGCTTAACTTTAACACTCTAATAAATATAATTTTATGTTGATAACAATTCTACTATATATCATTGAATGATTAAATCTTAAAATTTCAAAGTAAGTTATTAGTTATATAAATAAACCTACTAAATCTATTATACCTATTAAATCCGCACACCCCCCTATAAATGGTATCAAAGCACAGCAATTTAAACAGTACAGAAGAGATATATATATTAGAGTTAGAATATACATGTTAGAGTCAAAATTAGATTTAGAGTTAAAACAATTTACTTATAATTAATTAATTATGCGAAGACCATTTAAAAATAGAGAAGCTTTTAGAAAAATTAAAGAATCTTTAATTAGTAATTATTCAGAATATATAAGTCTAAATAAAACAAAAGAAAATCCACAAAAACTAGCCTACTTAATTACATTAATATCTAATATTGAATCAAAATTAATAACACATTTAAAATCGAGAAGAATGAAACATATACCACCTAATTATGATAAAATTAAATTTAGATATCCACCGAGATATTATAAATATAATTTAAAATGAATAAAATACAACGATATAAAGAATTAAAACAAATTATCTCTGAAAAACGAAAAGAATTAAAAATAAGAATAGAAAGACTACATTATAATATATTTGCCGGAGTTAGTAAAAATTCAATAGATACACAAAAAGATGAAATATCAAAATTAGAATCACAAATAGATAGTTTAGAATATGTATATCAACATGACCTATTCACAATAAAATGAATAAAGAAGAATTTATAATAGATGAAAAAATATATGAAAACTACGAAGGATCAAAAATAAAAATAGTATTTTCTAATCTAGGACGAAGATATAAGAAAATAGGTGAACATTTATATCTAATGTTAGAAAAAGAAGAATTAAAATTAGAAGATAAATTAACAGCAATGGTAAGAATAGAAAAAGAAAATGAAGAGATAAATAGGAAAAAGGAAATAGAAAAAATAAAACAACAAACTACGGAAGAAATACGAAAAATAGAAGAAACCAAAAATAGTAGAATTGCTGAATTAGAAAAAGAATTACAAATGTTAAAAGAACTGTATGAACAAAGACAAAAAGAAAAAGAAGAAAAAGATAGAGAACAGAAATTACTAAATGAGATAAATCAATTTAAGGAAAAATTAGAAATAAAAAACGAAGAATTAGAAATAAATAATATAGATATTGAAGAGACAGATAATTATGAGTCCGAAGATAGTGAAACATACACAGAAATATTAACAAATACAAAAAATTTAGAAATCAATGAAGAACAAAAAATTAATGAGGAAAACTTAGAAAATACCCAAATAGAAATAAATACTCTTGATAAAAAAGAAAATGAAAATATAATCCCTAAAACAACAGAAATAAGAAAACCTATATATTATAAGAATAAGTTTAAAAAATATAATGAATATGATAAATGGATACCAAAACAAATAGTGAATAAAAATTATAACTTTTTAGATCTAGACTGTGTAATAGATACAGAAAAAACAATACAATTATGGATAGGATATATGACAAAACAATTATTAGATAATAATATAAATATAACAGATGCACCGGAATATATAGAAAAAACACTAATAGGATCAGTAAAACTATGGTTTGCAAATCTAACCGAAAATAGCAAAAAAGTATTAAGAATTAATAAACCTATAGAAGGAACATCATCGACAACAACTAAACTAACACCTATAGAATTATTAAAAAAATATGAAACAGCTATAAAAGATGAATTTGGTAGTACGACAACAATTGAAGAAGAACAAAATGAAGAAAAAGATACAAATAGAAATTTAATATTAAAATTAGCAATATGTAATATGTGTTATATAGATGAATATACTTGCGCATTTAAAGAATATTATTACAAAGGAGCATATAGTATAGAAGAAAGTAAAGAAATAAGAAAATTATATTTTAATAAATTACCCGAGCCATTTAGTTCGAAAATAATAAAAAGTTGGGAAGAAGCAAAAATAGTAGATACGTTAGGAGCAAGAATAAAATATTTACAACAATGGTATAGAAACTTATGTGAAAAATATAGAGAAGAATTAAAAATGGAAAAAACATTAATAAGAAATTTAGCTTGTTGCAAAAATAAAATAGCACCCCAATTTGGATGCGAAGAAAGATATTATAAGAAAAGAAAAAGACATAAGAAATATAAGAAATATAAAAAATCAAAATATAAATATAAGAAACCAAGAAAAAGATATTATGTAAAAAATTATAAACATAAAAGACCATATAGAAAGAAGAAATCTATAAAAGAATGTACTTGTTATAATTGTGGAAAGTTAGGACATTTAGCTAGAGATTGTAAATTACCTAAAAACCCAAAAAATAAACAAATATCAGAAATAAAAATAGATAATACCGAATATATGCAGATAGATTATATAGATTATGAATTAGAAAGTGAAGATAGTATATATGAAATTTCAGAAAACGAAACAGATAATGAAATAGATAGCGAAATAGATGAATCAAATGACTGAAGAAAATATAAAAATAATAACAAAGGAAGAATATTTAAATGATGAAGGAACAAAACAAAAAATAATATTTGACAGTAATATATTTGATGAAATAAAAGGAAAAGAATTAGATTTAAGTGTAGAGAAAATATTTAAAATACCAACAATAAAAAATATTTTTACTAGGAAAAAAGATGAATATTATGTAGTGTGCCAAAAGGAACATGTAATAGACTGCAAATATGCAAAAGGAAAAGCTAGTATACCATTAGTAACAAAAAGAATAATTAATAAAGAAATAAATGATATAAAAAGTAAAGGAGATCCAATAAAATATGTACACCTTGGAGGTACAGAGATATTAATAAAAGCATGTTTTAGAGAAGGAATAGATACACCAATAGAATTATATTTAGCAGACGATAGAATTATAAAACCTATAGAAAAAAGCATACTAACTGCCGTAAAAAGAAATCTAATATACCAAAAATTTAAATTTATAATAAGTGCAAATTATTCAGTAGCAGTAACAGATAGGAATATAGATAAATCATTAGTATTATATTGGAAAATATCAGGAATAGAATTAACCCTAGGAAGTAAAATATTTACAGCAAGATGTAAAAATCTATATGTATTAACAACAAAACATAAAATAACAGGAAAAAATAAGATTAACAAAATACAAATAGAAAGCCCATTCGAACAAATAGTAAAAACAATAGATTATAATGATTATACCTATAGAGACATAGATACAGAAGAAAATTTAGAAATAGTAAATGATAGAATAAGTACAACGAAAAGAATAGCTAATGAAAAGCCAGAATCATCAAGCTCATCAAAAAGAACAAGTTATGAAACAAATTCAATAAGTAATTTAAACCAATATTACATAACGGGAAAAATAAATGAAAAAGAATATTTAATACTTTTGAATACAGGACAAGAAGAAAATCATATAGCAAAGTATCTAGTAAAAAATGAAGAAATAAAAACTGACAATGATATATGCCCAGATCTACCAAGAAGTTTAATAAATAATAAAAATATAGCAGAAAAAGAAATAATGTTAGGAGTTAGAAAAATAAAAATAGAATTCAAAATAAAGGAAGAAATGCAAAAAGCAGATATAATATTAGGAATAAAATGGTTAGAACAAGTAAAACCATATAATATAGAACATACACAACTAACCTTAACACATAACAAAGAAAAGATATTCTTAAAAAGAGCCTTAACATGAAATGAAGATATATGTATTAATGAAGATAGTAGTAGAAGGATATTACAGTAGATATTATACGCCTATGATAGATACAGGAGCAGAAGCTAATTTATGTAGATATAATTGCTTACTAGAAAGCAAATGGGATAAACTAAAAACACCAATAATAGTTAAAGGATTTAATAATGAAGGAAGCTTAATTACTTATAAAGCTAGAAATGTAAAAATACAAGTATGGGATAAGATATTAACAATAGAAGAAATTTATAATTATGAATTAACATCAAAAGATATACTTTTAGGAATGCCATTTTTAGATAAATTATACCCACATATAATAACCAAAACAGACTGGTGGTTTACAACACCATGCAAACAAAAAGTAAAAGCAAAAAGAGTTAATAATAAAATAAGAAAGAAAACTGATTGGATAAAAGGAAGTGAAAAAATTACACAAAAGTTAGAAAATATAAACAATACTGAAGATACAGTAGAACTAGTAGTATTTTCGATAAATAAAACAGAAATAACTATATTTTCAATAAATAAAATAGAAATAATTCAGAAAAAATTAGAACAATTATATAGTGAAGATCCATTAAAAGGATGGGAAAAACACAAAACTACTATAAAAATTGAATTAATAGATAAGAATAGCATAATAACACAAAAATCATTAACATATAATTTTGATGATTTAAAAGAATTTAAAATGCACATAGATGAATTATTAGAAAAACAATATATACAAAAAAGTAATAGTAAACATAATAGTCCAGCATTTATAGTAAATAAACATAGTGAACAAAAAAGAGGAAAAAGTAGGATGGTTATTGACTATAGAAATTTAAATGCAAAAACTATAACATATAATTATCCGATACCAAATAAAATATTAAAAATAAGACAAATCCAAGGATATAATTATTTTAGCAAATTTGATTGTAAATCAGGATTTTACCACCTAAAGTTAGAAGAAGAATCTAAAGAATTAATCGCATTTACGGTACCACAAGGATTTTATGAATGGAACGTATTACCATTTGGATATAAAAATGCACCAGGTAGATATCAACATTTTATGGATAATTATTTTAAACAATTATCTAATTGCATAGTATACATAGATGATATATTATTATATACAAAAACTAAAGAAGAACATTTAAAATTATTAGAACAGTTCACAGATATAATAGAAAAATCAGGAATAAGTCTAAGCAAAAAGAAAGCTGAAATTATGAAAAACCAGATAGAATTTTTAGGAATACAAATAGATAAAAGTGGAGTAAAAATGCAACAACATATAGTACAAAAAATAATAAATTCGAAAGAAGAATTAGATACAAAAAAGAAATTACAATCATTTTTAGGATAAGTAAACCAAGTAAGAGAATATATTCCAAAATTAGCAGAAACCTTAAAACCACTGCAGAAAAAATTAAAAAAGGATATAGAATATAATTATGATGAAAAAGATAAAAAACAAGTTCAAAAAATAAAATTACTTTGTAGAGAATTACCAAAATTGCAATTTCCAGATGAAAATAAAAAATTTATATATATAGTAGAAGCAGATGCAAGTGAATATAGTTACGGAGGAGTACTTAAATATCGATATGAAGCAGAAAAAATAGAACACCATTGTAGATACTACTCAGGTACGTTCAACGAGACAGAAATAAAATGGGAAATAAATAGGAAAGAATTATGTTCATTATATAAATGTTTATTAGCATATATTGTATATAACAAATTTATTGTACGAACAGATAATACACAGGTACGCTGGTGGTTAACAAAGAAAATACAAAATTCAGTTACAACAAAAGAGATTCGAAGACTAGTTTTAAATATATTAAATTTCACATTTACAATTGAAGTGATCAGTACTAACAAAAATGTTATTGCAGATTACATATCAAGACAAAGCTACACAGACTGAAATAGTAGAGGAAGACACTCTAGAAAAAATACTTAACACCCTAACTACGCTTTCAATGAAAGTGGACAGTATGGGTAATGAGATAGAAAAGCTAAAGACTAATGAAGATAAACTGAAGTCTATAGCTACAAATCAGCTAACTCAGCAGTGTGCAGAGCTATGTCGATCGGAAGACATTAAAAATCCAGAGCTAGAAGGAGACGTTGGGACACTCCATAAAACCCATAACATTTATCAATCTACTTCTGCAGGTACAAGCAAAGGAGTTAATAGGCCAAGATACCAGAATGCAAATATGAACAAAATATTTGAAAAACCATTTACCCCAAAAACACAAAAAGACCATTTATTCATACCCCCACAAGTTAACACATACCGAGATAGCCTAAACCAAGACAAAAAAGTATACAACTACACCGCCCAGAAATACATAGAAAATATATACAGAGTACAAACCTTTCTAAACCATAACCCCAGAGCTACAGACATCAAAGAACCAAATACCAATTATATAACCCAAAAACTACAAGGATACAATAAATTAATCGCACTACCCAAAACTAACCCAAGCCTAGTTAAAACCTGTTTTGACTA